>NW_026111617.1:90000-95000 GCF_024679095.1 Eriocheir sinensis | reverse complement strand
CTCAAATGAACAACAAAAAAAAATGTAGGCAAAGGAGATGGAGGAGAAAGAAGATCGATATATACATTAATCATGAGGAACACTAATAAGAAAAGGAGAACCAACTAGAAATAATAATACAAAAAAATGGTTTAGGTAAGAATTCAACAAAAAAAAGAGGTGTAGGCGAAGGAGATGGAGAAGAAAGAAGATATATATACACATTAATCATGAGGAACACTAATAAGAAAAGGAGAACCAACTAGAAATAATGATACAAAAAAATGGTTTAGGTAAGGATTCAACCCATCCATCCATCTCCCTCTCCTTGACTTGCTTACAGGAACGAAGAGACGGGATGAAGCATGAGCTGTCACCCACTCACCCACACACCCTCCCTTCCTCCTCCCTCCCCTCCTTACCTAATTATAGACTCCTCATGTTGGTCTGGTGTGTGTGTGTGTGTGGGGAGTGGGGAGTGAGTGGGTATATAGACGACCTCATCTTTCTCCCTCTCAATCTCCTTCCCTCCCCATCTCTTCCTCTTACCTGTCAACTCTGTAACTGTGTGATGCTGAGGGAGATAGAAAATGGGCAGGTGGAGACAGGGAGGTGGGGGAGAGGGTAGGTAAGAAGGGAAAGGGTAATGGGAAATGTAGGTGGTGCTTCTATTAATGCTAGGGAGTAGGAACGAAAGGATGGAGACAGGGAGTGTGGGGAGAACATAGGTAGGTGGTGGGGAAAGGGAAAGGAAGGGTGGAACAAGGGGTGGTTGGGAGAGGATAGGTAAGGAAAGGGGAAAGGTGGGCTGGGCAGGTGCTGGTTTTATAGATGCTGGGGAGGAAAGAGAGGGTAGGGACAGGGGGAGTGGGAAGGAGATAAGTTAGGAGGGAAAGGGGAAAGGTAGGCAGATCTGTTGGTTTTATGGATGCTGGGGAGAAGGGAATATGGGGTGGAAATAAGGGAGTGGGGAGAAGGAAGATAGGAGGGAGCGTGGAGAGGACAAGGAGAGAAATGGTGGGTTTGAGGAAGCTGGGAAGAAGGAAGGAAAACAAGAAAAACGGGAAAGAGAAAAAATAACAGAACAACAAAGAAAATAGAGAAGGGAAGGAAGGAAGTTAAGGGAAAGGAAATATAGAGAAGGAAAACAAGAGAAAAAGATAAGAGCGTAAGAGGAATAGGAGAGAAGGAAAGAAAGACAGAAGAAGATAAAGAGAGGCCAAGAGGATGCAAGAGAGAGAGAGAGAGAGAGAGAGAGAGAGAGAGAGAGAGAGAGAGAGAGAGAGAGAGAGAGAGAGAGAGAGAGAGAGAGAGAGAGAGAGAGAGAGAGAGAGAGAGAGAGAGAGAGAGAGAGAGGTTTCCAACTATTCACGGATGTCATAAATTTAAAACACCTACTTTATTGTCGTCTCCTGTGGCAGAGGGATGAGGGAATGAGGGAGTGAGGGGGGGAGGGAGGGAGGCAGGGTAGTAGGCCGGACAGGGGTAGGTCTGGCTTGGTTGCGACAGACACGTAATAATTTTGACCTTTATTTACGCAGCCACAGGAAGCAGACGAACGTTACGGCCTCTGATGATTAGGTCAAAGAAAGGGAAACTGACTGGGTGCTGTTGTTATCCTTTATACTTATTTTTATTTTTTGTCAATAGCCCAAAGAATAAACGAAGAAAAGGGAAACTGGATGAAAATATGTTACCTACCTGTGTGTGTGTGTGTGTGAGTGAGAGAGAGAGAGAGAGAGAGAGAGAGAGAGAGAGAGAGAGAGAGAGAGAGAGAGAGAGAGAGAGAGAGAGAGAGAGAGAGAGAGAGAGAGTATAAAGATTACGGTGAATTGAAATACAGACGCCAAATTAGATTTCTTTGGGTGATCTGGTAAGCTTCAATTTTGATTAATATGTGTGTGTGTGTGTGTGTGTGTGTGTGTGTGTGTGTGTGTGTGTGTGTGTGTGTGTGTGTGTGTAGCAGTAGTAGCGCCAGTAGCAGCAGCAGCAGCAGTAACGGTAGCAGTGGTAGTACAGCTTGTTAGCATATTTCATCGTTCCGCTGTTCACCTGTCGGGGTCATGGGGACAGGTATGTGAGGGCGCGCAGACGCCGCCCTCCTCCTCCTTCTCCTCTTCCTTCTCTTCCTCAGCCGCTGCCTCCCCCCCGCTTATGTAAGGCGAGGAGGCGACGCAAAAATCAATATGAAGTAATCACATCACCGCCCACCTAACCTCACCTGTCTGTGCCTTAGCCTTGCCTTACTTTACCTTACCTTACATTTGTTCACCCTAACTCACCTGCCCGTGTCCTCCATATCTCACTTCACCTCACCTCACCTCACCTAGCCTTACCTCACCTCATCTTACCTTACCTTACTTTACCTTACCTTTTCTAACCTTACTTTACCTCACTTCACCTCACATCACCTAACGTTACATCACCTTACCTTACTTTACCTTCCCTAACCTTACATAACTTTATCTTACCTTACTTTGCCTTGCTTTGCCTTACCTTACTTTACCTTCCCTAACCTTACCTAACCTTATCTTACCTTACTTTACCGTACTTTGCCTTATCTTGCTTTACCTTCCCTAACCTTACATAACCTTATCTTACCTTACTCTACCTTACCTTACTTTACATAACCTTACTTTACCTTACTTTACCTTACCTTACTTTACCTTCCCTAACCTTATCTAACCTTACTTCACTTAACTCAAACCCGGACACCTTCACTCCATCCTCACCACCCCCGCACCTCTCACCCCCAAGCTCCCCTCCCCTCATCCCCACACCTGCTCCCCGCCGCTCCTCCCCAAGCCGTCCGCAGCACACCTGTCACCCCGCTCACCTGTCCGCTTCCCTTCACTTCCCCCACCCCCGTACGCATTACACCTGTTACTTCACCCATACCCCCTTCCCCTTGCACCCTCTCATTTACCCCCTCCCCCTCCCCTCTCAGTCCTTACTTACCACCCCCTTCTCCACTTTTCTGCCCACACCCCCTTCCCTTTGCACCCCCTAGTCCTCCCCCTCCCCTTCCCCTCCCCTCTCAGTCCTCACTTCTCCCCCCTACCCGTTCTCCCCTTCCCCTCCACCTTCATGTCACTCCCCCACCAACCACTAGTTCCTCCTCTATCACCCCCACCCCACTAAGTCTAAATATGAATCTCTCTCTCTCTCTCTCATCACGACCAAAGGGGACTGTCTCGCCCTCTGACTGACTGAGAGAATTTTAAGACTAAATTTATCCCCTCCTCCCCTCCCGTTCCTCCAACACTTTATCTCCTCTGTTAACTTTCCTCCCTTCACTTACCTTTCCTACATATATATCCTCCCTGTTCTTTCCTCCATATTTCCCCCCCACTGTCACACACACACACACACACACACACACACACACACACACACATACACACACACACACACACACACACACACACACACACACACACACACACACACACACACACACACCTTCTTCCCCTTTCTTCTCGTATTTAGTCTCCCCTCTTCATTTGAATATTTATTTTCTTATATATATATATTCTGTCCTGCATTGACACCCATTGGTCTTTTTTTATTTTTAGTTTGTTTCATGTATTCATTTTTGTTTTTGTCTCAACTCATACTTTGCCTTAATCTCAGCTCGTTTTCACTCTTTGTTTTATTTACCTTTTCCCTGCTTGCAATATTTATCATGACGTCGCTTCCTGCGTAAAAAAAAATATATGACGAGAGAGAGAGAGAGGTGGGGGGTAAGCATCCCCCTGGCGTCACAACCCACAGCCTTGTCGTATAAACTAAAGGTCAGGTGTGTGTGTGTGTGTGTGTGTGTGTGTGTGTGTGTGTGTGGACATGTGGATGTCCATGATCCGATTGTAACTCAGTTTCTTGTTTTTCAATCCTCAACCACCATCACCTCCATTATGACTAAGACCATTAGCCAGCACCGTCACCCGCACCACCACCTCCAACAACAACAACAACAACAACAACAACAACAACAACAGCCAAGCCCCAGCAGCGCCACCCAGCAGGTCGCCGGCTGCAGGACCCGCCCACCGCCGCCGCTATTCTTAGTCCGGCGTGGCAGCCCCTGCCCCCACCGCCACCACACTCACGCCACCGCCCTCCCCTAACTCCGGCCGGTAACTTGCCCCGCCTTACCTGGCTTCCCTCGATCCTCCTGCTGGTGGCGGCCGTGCCCTGGAGGGGGCGGGGCGGGGCGGGGCGGGGCGCGGTGTGGGGGTGGCGGGAACAGCGGCCCGGCACAGGCTGTGGGGCGGCAGACGGCTGGAATTCAGTCATCGATCCGGGTGCGGCGGTAAGGCGGAGCCGGCAAGCCACGAGGCAGGAGAGCACCGACCCTACAGCCCTGCCACCGCCGGCCAGACTCGGTGGGCACGGGGCAAGACAGTGCCAGCTTGGTCCTGCCTTGCCCTGCAATGGCCGCCGCCCCGCCCCGCATCTTGGTCACCACATTAGCACTTTGGTTCTCAGATGGTGGTGGCCGCCGTGGCCTCTGTCAGCGGCCCAGCTGGCGTGGCGCCTCTCAGGGTCGCCGGGAGTGTTGCGGCGGCGGCGGGGGTCACCACCAGAGTGCCAGGCACCCCCTCGACAGCCCCCGTCGCCCCCGCCTCAGCTCCTCAGTCTCAGTCTCGGGGCTCTGGGAACGCCTCGCATCGTCCTTGACAGGTCATACACGGCCTGATGGTTTCTCTCGCAATAAAATATACATTCCTCTTGATTTCTCTTCGTCTTCCTCCCTCCTTCCCTACCTCCTCCGTCTCCTCCACTTTCTTCTTTCTCGTATCTCCTTCCTCATTCATTATCATTATTATTATTATTATTATTATTATTATTATTATTTTTATTTTTATTATTGTTATAATGATGATGGTAAAATTATTCATTCGTCACGAGGAATCAAAGAGTGGAAGCATAGGACATGAGGGACGGCAAAGAAGGGAATATCATGGGAGAGGAATAAGGGAGAGCATAATACCAGTAAAAGAGACGGAATGGAGTGAGAA
>NW_026111617.1:72500-82500 GCF_024679095.1 Eriocheir sinensis | reverse complement strand
CTCTCCCTCCCTCCCTCCCTTCTCTTCTGGGAACTACGGTTGGGCCAGACGGGAGGAGAATGAAGAGGAGGAAGAGGAGGAGAAACAGCAGATGGATGTGTGGTGGTGGTGCCTGATAGGTGGTGATGATGATGGTGGTGGTGTTTGGTGGTTGTTGCTGTTGTTGTGGTGGTGGTGGTGGTGGTGGATGGTAATGGTGATGTTAGGTTTTTGTTGTTGTTGGTAGTGGTGGTGGTGGATGGTAATGGTGGTGTTAGGTTGTTGTGGTGGTGGTGGTGGTGGTAGTGGAATGTTTATTTTTATTTTTTTTATGTTGAGACAGGTAATGAACATGATCCAGAAAATAACAAGTATAAGAGAGAGAGAGAGAGAGAGAGAGAGAGAGAGAGAGAGAGAATCACTCACTTTGACAAGCCTCATCCACTCTGCCGTCTTCATTTCCCTGATTCCTCCTCCTCCTCCACCGTCTCGTCTCCTCCCACTCTTCGTCTTCCTTTGTCCTGCTGAAGAAGTCTCATCTCTCTCTCTCTCTCTCTCTCTCTCTCTCTCTCTCTCTCTCTCTCTCTCTCTCTCGTTCCGCCTTTTTTTTCCTTCCCTCCCTCACCCATAAGTCACTTGTCATATAAATGAGTTAAGTCTTATATCCAAGTCACTTAATTCATATAGAAGTGACTCGTTCCCTTAAATTCTCTTGACTTAAAATATCGGGCACACCAAGACCTTTTTTTATCATTGTGTGTGTGTGTGTGTGTGTGTGTGTGTGTGTAAGGGGGATGGGGAGAGGGGAGTGGTAGTGATGGGCTGTTAAGAGTTTTAAAGGCTGGTGTTAGTGGTGTGAGGGGGGTGGGGGGATGATCGCGGTGACGGGTTAATGGAGATGGGGATTGTCGCGTTGGTGGTTGCGATGTTGTGTGTGTGTGTGTGTGTGTGTGTACCATTATCACCATCAATCATTAGCATTATCAATACCAACAACAACAACAACAACAACACAACTTATCAATATGTGAAGAAGTAAAAGATCTAAGAAATGATCACAATTAACAACAAGAATAATGAAAATAATAAGAGCAGCAACCACCACCAATAACAACGAAAGAGCTAAACCCTGTAAAAAAAGAAAAAAAAGAAGATAGACCAGTCCGTAAGAAACGTAATGTCCGGAGATCCGTTGTGTTCCCCCCGCCATTGTCTCGGCCGCCTGGCTAACGGAGCGTGGGATAACACATTAGCAAGGCCTATCGCGGCGTGATGCTCCTTCATACATCACAAAACCGTAACCTTACCCAACAGCCTCACCCAACACCATACGGCAGAGTGACACAGCATAGGAGCACTACACGGCATTCCAGCATCACAGCATACGGGCATAACAGCATTCTAGTAGCACACAGCATAGGAACATAACAACAAACGAACATAACAGCATTCCAGCGTTACAAGACATGCGAGGATAACACAGCATCCCGGCATCACACAGCATACAGGCATAACACAGCATTCTAGTATTACATAGCATAGGAACATAACACAAACGAACATAACAGCATTCCAGCGTTACAAGACATGCGAGGATAACACAGCATCCCAGCATTACACAGCACGCGAGCACAACACAGCAGAGTATCAGGCCTCTCTCCTCCCGAAATTGACCTCTCTCAGCCATTCCTCTTAACTCTTTTTTTTTTATATATATAGGAGCAGTGAGTAGCGGGATTTTTTCATTATTGTTTCCTTTTCTTATTGCCCTTGAGCTGTTTCCTTCGCTAAAATTAAAATTACACATACAACCAACAGCATAACAGCATGACTTTCAACGACACACTCTTACATTAACTCAGTGGTTCCTTAAGCTTTCTGAATCCTTTATACCCTCAAGTTAGATTCCCGTCTACCTAATTCTTTCACCTCCTCCCCTTGTCTCCTCCACCTGTCCAGCTATCAGCCCACTTTACTCCTTGTGTTACCTCCTTCCTCTTCCCGTATCTGCTCTTCCCCTTCGTCTGCCCTCGTTTTCCTCCCCTCTTAGTATTCCAGCATCCAGGAATCGTCACCATTCCAGGGACAGCCATTCCTGGAACTGTGGCGTTCCCGAAAGCTACCCTAAACCTGCACTGCGGAACGAACGGCGGCGGGGCGCACACACACACACACACACACACACACACACACACACACACACACACACACGAACATAACATGGACTTAAAGGCACACACACACACACACACGAACATAACATGGACTTAAAGGCACACACACACACACACACACGAACATAACATGGACTTAAAGGCACACACACACACACACACACACACACACACACACACACACACACACACACGAACATAACATGGACTTAAAGGCACACACACACACACACACACACACACACACACACACACACACGCACCAACCCACACGATATAGGCCCACAGACACACACACACACACACACACACACACACACACACACACACACACACACACACACACACACACACGAACAAAAACCGGACTTAAACCCACACACACACACACACACACACACACACACACACACACCCACACACACACACACACGAACATGACATGGATTTAACCCCCCACCCCACCCCACCCACCCACCCACCCCCCACCTTGGAGCTACAGGCAAACAGATACGGACATTAAGATGGACAGGTGTATAGACAGACAGACAGGTGCAAGTTCACATAAAAGGTTGGAGAGGGGAGGGGGAGTCGGGGAGGTATACACAGGGAGTGGGGAAAGCAAGGGGGGCAAAGGGATGGATGGGGATGGGAGTGTTTCAGAAGGGAGAGAGTTGTGGATAGATGGAGCTATTCTAAATGGATTAAGGAGTGAAGTATGGGAAATAAGAAAGGAAGGAAGGGGATGGATGGGGCTACTTTAGAGTGCTAATGGGACTTTCTATGTTTTAAGGGAATGGGAAGGAGGGCGGTGGATGAAAAGAGTGGAAGAGTGAGAAAGCAGGAAGATAAATGAGTTGAGGAGTGGAGGAGAGTAGTGGAGACAGGATGGTTAAGAGTAAGGGGAAGGAGGACGGTGGAGGAAAGGAGTGGAAGAGTGAAAGAGGAGGTAGGGAAGGAAGCGGAGGATAAGTGGAGTAGAGGAGTAGTTGACATAGAACGAGAGTAATAAGAGTTATAGTCGGTTCACCCGAGTCTGAAGTGTGCATTATCGCGCAACGCAACCTGCAGCCACACGGCGTGTCCGATTTCGTGGATATTGTATGCTTGCCTACGTTTTTTTTTTTTTTTTTTTTTTTCGTCTTGGCCTATTACGCCGGTAGGCTTCTTCCCGGTGGATCCTGGTGGTCGGTCCAAGGCTTCTTCCCGGTGGGTCCTGATGGTTGGCCCAGCCCGTTCTGGCGCAGGCGAGTGTTTATAGTGGCGCCATCTTGCATTGGCTCAAGCTGCCCTCCCGGAGCTCATCTTTAATCCTAGAATCTAGAGTCCGGGTTGATAGGTGGTCTTTTGGACAGCATGTGGGCAGTTTTAAGCCACTCGGCGGCGGCTGAAAAATCCCAGCTTGGTGGCACCGGGCGGGGATTGAACTCGCGTCCTCCTGAACGCGGGGCCGTCTTGCTATCTGTTCAGCCACCGCCTACCCTTTGTACGTATTGTAAACAGTCGTCAGTGTCAATAATATGCAGGCAGCAATAACAAATACCGTCAATTATAGTCGATTTTGAGTTAAAAAAAATATATTAGTAATGTCGCAAATAGCTGTTTTATTAGTATAAAACCTTCCTAATTTTCTCGGTGATGGACAGATTCAAAGCTGTTTAATAATCATAATCAGCGATCTTGTAAATTAACAAAACAGCTATTTGTGACATTACTAATATGTTTAACTCTTAATCGACTATAATTGACGATATTTGTTATTGCTATATTATTGACACTGACGACTGTTTACTAGGCGTACGACAGCATACAGTATCCACGAAATCGGACACGCCGTGTGGCCGCAGGTTGCCGTTGCGCGATAATGCTCACTTCAGACTCGGATGAACCGACTAATATTTTTTTTATAGTGGAGGAAAAGCTGAGTGGAAAAGAGGAGTGAGTGAAGTGAGGGGGAAGGCCGCATTCTCCACTCCTCAAGGCCGGGGTAGCAAGGCCGCCAAGGCATCCGCTCACCCGTGTCCTCCCTCACCCAGGTGTTCCTCCTCCTCCACCATCATTACCTCCACCACGATCACGATGCTCAACTAATACTCCACCACCACCAACAACTGTATCTACACCCCCCTACCTACACCACAAATACCACCTCCATCTCAACCAACACCATCACCACCACCTCCATAAATACTAACCACTCACTTCACTCATTGTATTCCACCACCCTTCATAAACCACAAATACCAATTCACTTCACTTCATTGTATTCCACCATCTTCATAAACCACAAATACCAATTTCACTTCATTGTATTCCACCCCTCCATAAACCACAAATACCACCTCACTTCACTTCATTGTATTCCACCACCTCTTCATAAACCACAAATACCACCTCACTTCACTTCATTGTATTCCACCACCTCTTCATAAACCACAAATACCACCTCACTTCACTTCATTGTATTCCACCACCTCTTCATAAACCACAAATACCACCTCACTTCACTTCAATGTATACCACTTCCACCTTCATCTGAACCAACACCACCACCTCCTTCCTACACCATCACCACTCTGCACCCCTTCCACCTTTACCATCTTTCCCTACTTCATCATCACTTCTATACCATTTCCAACTCTCCGTCCACCATCACCCCCACTATGAACATTTCCCCTTCCTTCCTTCCTTCCTTCCTATCTGTTATAACTCTCCTTCATCCCCCCCTCCCCTCCCCCTTTTTTTTCCCTCCTGGGTATTCAAGTTTTTCCAGGGATGACCACCACCATCACCACCCACCACCACCACCACCACCTACCACCACCATCACAACAAAAACTACCACTATCACCACTACCACCTCTAGCATGACAACAACAACTGCCACCTCTATCTACTTTTTTTTTTAACAGACGAAAAGGGAATTACTACCACTTCTACTACTACTACTACTACTACTACTACTACTACTGCTTCTACCTCTAGACAACGAAAACCACCACCTGTTTCTCCTCTTTCTCAAACTCATTATCACCTTCATTAGATACCTTGCAGGCTCATCACTCCCAGCACCTGCGCCCACACACACACACACACACACACACACACACACACACACAGAACTGGAGTAGCAGACAAAACAAATCCATTTTTACCATGTTTTCGGTCTTGTTTTGCTTTTGCTTCTTATTCTTATTCATATTATTGTCATTATTGCTATTTTTTGCTATTCCCAGCACACACACACACACACACACACACACACACACACACACACACACACACACACACACACTAGACTGCCAGACAAAACATACACCTTCATAATCATGTTTGCCGTCTTATTTTTCTTCTGCCTCTCATTTTTATTCTTATATCATTGTTCTTATTATTATTGTTATTTTTTTTTTTTTGCTGTTCCCAACTCACACACACACACACACACACACACACACACACACACACACACACACACACACACACACACACACCACCACCACTCAGCACGTTCTCAATAACCCCGCCTCAGCCTACTCGCCTCAACTTTCACCCACTCAGAGAGAGAGAGAGAGAGAGAGAGAGAGAGAGAGAGAGAGAGAGCGGGGGGGGGCCTTAAGGCAGGCAAACGGAACAAGAAGGGCAAGATAAATGAGGGGAAAGAGAATAGAAGGAGGAATAGAATGTATGGGAGAGAGGAATTGAATATGGCAGAGGCAGAGAAAGAAGGCTGGAGATAGAAGAATGATAGACAATAGAGGGCGCCATAGGGGGGATTAAGGGGAGTGCTTCAATGGAGGAGAAGGAGGAAGAAAAGAGTTACGGAGGAGGGACAGACAGCTAAAAGGGCGAGAGAGATGGGAGATGCAGGAAAGGCGGAGGAGAAAGAGGAGGAAGAACTGGTATAAGAAGAAATGCAGCTCGGAGAGAGAGAGAGAGAGAGAGAGAGATGTAGAAAATGCTGAAGAAATTATATTGGAAGAAATGTAGAAATGCATCACGTAGATAGATAGATAGAGAGAGAGAGAGAGAGAGAGAGAGAGAGAGAGAGAGAGAGAGAGAGAGAGAGAGAGAGAGAGAGAGAGAGAGAGACGAAGATGTTTGTTGACCCCCCTGGACTGCCTCACTCCCAATATGGCTACCTGACCCTGCCCCAGTCTTCTTTCCTCCCTCACCCGCCTACCTACCTCACCCACTCCTCACCCACCCCTCACCCACCCCCACACACGTACACACCAGGCAACAGCACTCACCCTCCTCGCCTGTCCACTGCACTAACCACCAGAACACAGAAATAGAGGTTACCAGGGAGGGCTGTGTGTGTGTGTGTGTGTGTAATCCCGAAGAGGAGGAAAAGGGAAGGAAGTAGTAGAGGAGAAGAAAGGATGGAATATATAAACGTAAAGAAAAAGAAGGAATATGATGAAGATGAGGAACAGTAGAAGGAAGATGAAAATGAGAAAGGAGAAAAAAAAAGTGATGATGATAATGAAGAACAAGAAAAAGAAAACACGAACAGGAAGAAAATGAAGATAAATAGAAGAGATGGGAATGAAGAGGAAGGGAAGGAGAGGAGGGGGAGGAATAAGAAGAGGAGGAGGAGGAGGAGGAGACTACCGTTGCAAGAGGGAGAGAGGGGGGAAGATGAAGCATATAAGAAAGAGAGGAGGGGGAGGGTGAAGGAGGAAGGAAGGAGAGAGGAGAGGGAGAGTGAAGGGCTAAACAAGACTTCTCGGGAGACAGCTGAGAAACGACAGCCACAGAATAAATTAGGGAGAGAGAGAGAGAGAGAGAGAGAGAGAGAGAGAGAGAGAGAGAGAGAGAGAGAGAGAGAGAGAGAGATGTGGAGTAATAAAGGGAAGATAATGAAGTTGAAGAACGAAGAAAAGGGAAGATGTAGGAAAAGGAGAAGGAGGAGGAATGGGATGAAAATATGGAGGAGTAGAGAAAGAAGGGAGAAAGAGAGAAATATGAATATGTGGAAGCAAAGACGGAAGATGTGGAAGAAAGAGAAGGAAGAGGTAGAGAGAGAAGTGGAAAAATGGAGGGAGGGAAAAGATATGACGGTATACAGAAAGAACGAGGAAAGAACTAGAAGGAGAAGGAGGAAGAATAAGAAGAGGTGGAGGAGTGGAAGAAAGGGAGGAGGGGAGGGGAGATGCACCACAACGCACCACTGCAAGCTCCTCGGTCAGTCACCCCGGCCTTGCACCCCTCCTCCCCATCCTTCCTCCCCTCCCATCCCCTCGCCTCCCCACCCTTCCCTCCTCCACTACCCCACCATCTTCTCCCCTTCCTCCATCCATCCCTCCACCCCATTCCCTTCCCGAGGCTCCTTCCCCTCCCCAGCTCCTCACATATTCCGCTCACCCCTCCCCCACAGCTGTCCTGCAGTGGGTAGTCTGGGGAGGAGGAGGAGGGGGAAGGGAAGGAAGAAGAGGAGATGGAGGTTGTAGTAAGGATTGCAGTGGAAGAGGTTTTGTTAGTGATGGAGGAAGTTCAAGTTATAGTAGTAGTAGTAGATAAAAAATAGTAGTAGTTGTAGTGGAGGTGGTTGTGTGCAGGTAGAAGTATAGTGTGTGTGTGTGTGTGTGTGTGTGTGTGTGTGTGTGTGTGTGTGTGTGTGGTTAAAACTAACTGGCGTGAGTGCTGTAACCCGACAAGGCCTTTATACGGACCCTGTTACGTATTAAGTGGTGCTGGTGGAGGAGGAGGAGGAGGTAGTGGAGGAAGAGGAGGAGCAGTGTGTGTGTGTGTGTAGGTGGGTTGCGAGAGTGGTAAGCCTCCAAGGTTACCGAGAGAGAGAGAGAGAGAGAGAGAGAGAGAGAGAGAGAGAGAGAGAGAGAGACGCGTTATGTTTTTACCATGTAACAGTATCAAGGCATAGACGGATCCCTTGTCGCCTCCTCCTCCTCCTCCTCCTCCTCCTCCTCCTCTTCGTAGTCGTCGTCGCACTGTTGTCTTGTCCTCCTGCCGGTACTTGACCTCCTCCTCCACCTCCTCTTCCTCTTCCTTCGCGACTACCCTTTCTACATCCCTTCTTATCCATTCCTCCTCCTCCTCCTGAGTTAACTGCCTTGCCTTCTCATTTTTACATCGCCTTGCCCTCCCCCCTCCCCCGGGCCCCTTCGCGTACCCTGGCCTGGCCCTTGTCGGTTGTGGTGGAGGAAGAGGAGGAGTAGCAGGAAGAGAAGGAGAAGGGGTGGAAGAAAAAGGGTGTTGCTGCCCAGTGTTTTTGGAAGTTTTTTTTTTTTTTTTTTTTTTTTTTGTGGTGGGGAGGAGGAAGAGGGTGGTTGAAGTTGTATCACTAACACCACCACTTCGACTACCACCACCACCACCTTCTACTACCACTACTACTACTTTTGCAAATGTCTCCTCAATCACAACTGTCATCACCTCCACTACTACTTTCGACCTTCCTCACTACCACCACCACCACCACCACCACCACCACTGCCACCACCACCACCACCTCCACCACTACCACCACCATCACCACCTCCACCTGTGTCACCTTTTTTGTTGAGATTTTAGACTGTCACCTGGCGCCACACCTCACGATAGACTGGCTCCTCCTCCTCCTCCTACTCCTCCTCCTCCTCCTCCTCCTCCTCCTCTTCCTCCTCCTCCTCCGAAGCTTCTACCTGCCTACCTAGTACCTGCCGCCACTACCCCAACCTGAACAAACATAACCTCTCTCTCTCTCTCTCTCTCTCTCTCTCTCTCTCTCTCTCTCTCTCCAATGCATCACGATCCGTCTCTTAAAAATGGAAACGTCATGATAGGTTTTTTTTTTTTTTTTTTTCCTCCACTCTTCCTCCCTCCTCCCCTCCCCTTCCCCCGTCCCCCTTCGTTCCCCCCCACGCCCCCTCTTTCCCTCCTCTCTCTCCCCTCTCTCCTTGCCATCCCCCCTTCTTTACTTCTTCCCCCTCAAAACATCTTCCTTCCCCCATCTCTTCCATTTCTCCTTTCCCTTCTCCATTCTTCCTTCCTCCTCCTCCTCCTCCTCCTCCTCCTCCTCCTCCTCCTTCCTTCCCCCGATTTCCTTCGCGGTCGCTTCCTTGTTGGGTAAAGTATTTTCTGCAGCGAGAAGGAATGTTCAAGCAGGAGCAGGAGGAGGAGGAGGAAGTGGTGGAAGAGTAGAAGAAAACGAAGTAGAAAGACGAGATGAAAAACTGAAAATGATAATGGCTGATGATGGAGTGACCAAGAGAGAGAGAGAGAGAGAGAGAGAGAGAGTGAGGGGGGGGGGACGGTGGACGGAAGATTTGTAGGGTAGTGATGGATGAGACCGGTGGAGGGGAGTGGAATAATGGTGGTGGAGGGGAGTGGAGGAGTAAGTAGGCCAGGGGTGACGGGGTGGCAGAGAGGGTACGACTGATACTTCCAATCCCCGCCGCTAGGGGAAGAGGGGAAGGGAAGGGGTGAGGGGAAGAGAATGGAACGTGGGAAGTGGAAAGGGGTGCCAGGAAAGGAGGAAAAGGAAGAAAAGGAAGAGTAGGGAAGGGGTGATGATGAAGAGAGGGATGGAATAGAGGGTAAAGGAAGGGAAGGGAAGGGGTGATGATAGAGGGAAGGAATAAAAGGTAAAGGAAAGGAAGGGAATTTGTCGTAAGAGAGAGAATAGATGGGTAAGGGATGAGAGGAGAACAGTGAGGTGTGAGTGGAGAACAGAACAGGAAGGGACAGAGAGGAATGGGCGAGATGAGAGATGAGGAAGTGGAAGGGGAAGATAAGGGGAAGTGAGAGGCAGCCTAGGGGTAAGGAAAGGGAGGAAAGAGAAGAGATAATATAGTGACTGAATGAAAAAGGAAAAAAATGAGACTATTGGAGGAAACTAGGAAGAG
>NW_026111617.1:42500-67500 GCF_024679095.1 Eriocheir sinensis | reverse complement strand
CGTGAGGCACCAAGATGAGTGAATGAAGTGAGAACGTGAGGCACCAAGATGAGTGAATGAAGTGAGAACGTGAGGCACCAAGATGAGTGAATGAAGTGAGAACGTGAGGCACCAAGATGAGTGAATGAAGTGAGAACGTGAGGCACCAAGATGAGTGAATGAAGTGAGAACGTGAGGCACCAAGATGAGTGAACGAAGTGAGAACGTGAGGCACCAAGATGAGTGAATGAAGTGAGAACGTGAGGCACCAAGATGAGTGAACGAAGTGAGAACGTGTGGCACCAAGATGAGTGAATGAAAGTGAGCGAATGAAAATACCGTGGTAAGGAAATGATTGTGAGGGTATGAAGGAATGTGATTGAGTGGGTGAAGATGAGTGAAAATGAATAATAATAATAAGAGTTGATGACTGTGAGGATGTATAAGGTGGTGATAGAATGAAAGTGACGCACGAAACGGATAAAAGGAACATTGCAAGCGTGTGTGTGTGTGTGTGTGTGTGTGTTGGAGAAGGGAGGGGAGTTCAGGAAAGCCACCACCACCACCACCACCACCATCAGTACAGTTTCTAATTTCACTTGTCTGCAACTTCCTTTTGCGTGATACATCTTTTGTAGTAAGAGTAGAAGCTGCAGTGGTTATGGTGATGGTGGATACTGGACGGAAGTGGTGGAGGAAGGTAGTACAAGACGCAGTGGTGGAGGTGGCGGCGGTGCACGTGGGTGATAGCAGGAGCAGCATCGTGGCTTGTGTGAGGAGGGAGGAAGAGCAGGAAGGGCAGGCAGGCAGGCCATTGGCGGTGGTGGTTGTGGTTGCTCAGACCAGTATAGGGTTGCAGGCGAGGCAGGGTGAGGCGACGGCGTGCAGGCTTACGAGAGGAGGAGGAAGAGGAGGAGGACCGTGCATGCGTGGCGGAGGAGGAACAGCAGCAGCAAGAGAAGGGGGAGGAGGAGGAGGTAGAGGCCATCCAAGCAAGGGAAGAGGAGGAGGAGCAGGGAGAGAGAAGGGTAAGCGCCATGCAAAGGAAGAACAGGGAGTGGGAGGATGCGGGGCAGGGAGTCGAGAGGGCTTGGGGAGTGGCGTTGCAGGTTGCAGGACAATCTCAGTAGTAACTTAGGGATGCCTGCGGCGGTAACGGCTGACACTGGGGACGGTGGGGGTGGAAGGGGGCAGGCCTGGGAATGGACTGAGGGGAGGAGGGGGTGTATGAGGAAGATCAGAGAGAGGAACAAGACATAGGGTGACGGGGAGTAAGTGGAGGAGATATGGAGCAGTATATTGACTTAGAGATGTATTGTGGACAGTGGAGGAACTGGAGGCTGCATTGTGGACTGGAGATGACTAGGAAAAACAGGAGGTAAGGAGAATGATATGAGAGTGAAATCATCGTGACCGAAGCTGCGCCGTGGACTGGGAAGAACTGGAGGTGATACGGTGGAGTTCTATAGTGACTGGAGGCTGCATTGTGGACCGGGAGAAACCACGAGGAACTGGGGGGACTGGGAGCTGCAGGAGGAAGGAAGAGGAGGAGGAGGAGGGGAGGGGAGGAGGGGAACGGCCATGGCTAGGTTTCCCGCACCCAATGCCCTCTTCACGCTTCACCACACTCTACGGGAGTCACTGACTGGCAGCGGGCGGCGGAGGAGGAGGAGGGATGCTAAAAGTTTTGCAGATAGGTGGGTGTGGAGGAGAGGGTAGCTAAAACGGGCCTGTGGAAGGGAGGTGGAGAGCTGGGTACAGAATAGTGGTGGAGGCAGTGGAGGAGGAGGGAGGAGTTGCTATATAAAGATAGTGGAGGAATAGAGACCGTGGAGGAGGAGGAACATCAGGGGGGGGGTATGCTGAAACCGTGTGGGCCAGATGGTGTGATACAAGCAAGTGTGTGTGTGTGTTGCAAAGGGTTGTGTGTGGCGGTTGTTGTTGTTTTCTTGGTGGTGGTGGTGGTGGTGGTTGTAATTTGGTTGAAAGTAGCTTTTGGGTTATTTTTATTTCTCCACACACACACGCACACACACCGTCAATGCGTGCGTGGGTTAAGAAGGGCAGGACGAGGGAGGGAGAAGGGAGAGGAGAGGAGGATGGCAGGGGAGAGGGAGAGGGAGAGAGGGGCTGCGAACCACGTGTAGCAGCAGCAGCAGGGAGAGGGGTGAGGGACCTCGGCTAGCATAGCGTCGCGTTGCCTACACCCCTTCACCCCCACCCCCTCACCCCTCTCCCCGCCCCCCCCTTACTCGTCTCCCATGCCCTCCGTGCCCTGCCCCTCCTACCGCCCCTCCATGTTCACCGGCTGACAGAGCGGGGGAGGAGAGAGAGAGAGAGAGAGAGAGAGAGAGAGAGAGAGAGAGAGAGAGGGGTTTGTTTATTTTAGTGACAGTAATCTTCCTTAAAGGGTGATATTATAGGGTGATAACTGTTAATGGTGATAGTGGTGGTAGTGATGGTAGTAGCAGTGGTGGTGGTGGTGGTGGTGGTGGTTGTAGCAGCTGTAGTGGTGGTGGTGGTGGTTGTAGCAGAGCGTGTCATTGTCTTTACTTCTTCCGTTCTACTTGCTATTATCGTGGATTTGAAATGATTGGAGCAAAAAACAATATAAATTAGAGGTCGTGGAGGAGGAAGTTAGTTCTATTTTAGGGGGGCGGGTTGAAACAGTGGAATGGAAGTAAAGTAGATGAAGGAGGAGGAGGAGGAGTGAAGGGAAAGTAATAAGAGGAAGAGGAGTGTGAAAGGGAAAAAAAAGACAAGTTGGAGCAGAAATTGGAGGAGGAATATACTGTGAAATTGGAGCTTAAATGGAGGTGGAGGGAGGGAGCGTGGGGTAAGAATGAGAAAAAGAGGGAGAAGGAGGAGGAGGAGGAGTTGGTGGAGATGGATGAAGATGGATGAGGTGGAGTAAGAAGTTGATGGTGGAGGAGGAGAAAGGAATAATGAAAAGAGAAGGCGCACGATTTGTAAAGATAGGTAAAAGATAACGGATGAAAGGAGAATAAGAAAATAGGAACCTGTAACGAATGAAAATGAACAAGAAAATGAGTCAGAAGGTAAATGGGATAGAAAATGGAAGATAAGGAAAAGGGAAAATAAGTAAGATAATGAAGAAAATGGCAACGGATACGCGATAGAGAAGAAAAGAAGACTGGGAGCAGTAAGAGGAGGAGGAGGAGGAGGAGGCGTTGATGAGAAGAAAATATTAGATAAGAGGAGAAGGAGGAGTTAGTGGAGAAGGATGAAAGGAGGGGGAGGAGTGGTTTGTGGAAGGGAAAAAAAAGGATGGAAGCGAGAAGAGATAAGAGAAAGAGGAGAAGGAGGAGGCGTTGATGAGAAGAAAATATAAGATAAGAGAAGGAGGAGGAGAAAGGAGTTAGTGGAGAAGGAATAAAAGGAGGATGAAAGGAGGGGGAGGAGTGGTTTGTGGAGGGAAAAAAAAAAGGATGGAAGCGAGAAGAGAAACGAGAAAGAGGAGGAGGAGGAGGAGGAGGGGGGGATGGTGGTGGTGGTGGAAAAGAAGAAAAAAACAAAAAACAAAAAAAACAAGAAGTGACATTATCAGACAGCACGCCAGCCGTTCCTCTTTACAGATGATGCAACTCAACACACACACACACACACACACACACACATTTTTTTCCCTCGTATTTTTTTTTGTGTGGCTTTCGGGGTAAGATTCGCGACGTGGGGGGGAGGGTAGAGGAAAGGGAAAGGGTGTAGGGGGGAGGGATCTTTGGAAGGAGGGGGGGTGGAGGGGCAAGGGTTATGTTATGGGGGTGGGATGAAGGTGCTGAATATAGGGGAGGGTGCATGGGGGGTTGTCTTCGGGGTGAGGCATGGGGGTGCTTGAATAAGGGGGGGAGGTGGGTGTGAGGCGGTGAGATGGGGGAGAGGACGGGTGGGGCGGTGGACTGGCGTGGAAGCTTGCACTTCCTCCCTCACGACCACATCAAGGAGAGAGAGAGAGAGAGAGAGAGAGAGAGAGAGAGAGAGAGAGAGAGAGAGAGAGAGAGAGAGAGAGAGAGAGAGAGATGCAGTTACTTATCTCACTGGAAACGGAGTCCGAAATTCCATGTCCCTCTTTTTGTGGGTAAGAGTGCAAGACTATGGAATATGTAAATAATGAAAATGTTATCGATAATATGATACAAACAAGCAGGAAAGTAGGATAAAAAAGTGATACGAGACGAGGAGTGAAGGGAAATAATGAAGGATAAGAAGAGGAGGATGGAATACGAACCAGAACTAAGGAGGAAAAAAAATGGAGAAAAGGAAAGGAGGAAAAAAGAGGGGAGGGAAACACGAGAAGGAGGAGGAGGAGGAGGAGGGAACAAGTTGAAATAGGGAAACACGAGGAGGAGGAAAGGGAGGAGGAGTAGGAAGAGTGAACGGGTTGAGAAAGGGAGCAAGAGTGGGCGGAGAGGATCAGGAGGAGGAGGGGGGCAGGGGAAGGGCTGAGAGAAAGAGGACAGGGGGGGGCGGGGGGAGGAGGGAATGCAGGCGAACACGCTGGTGGAATGCGAGGCTGGGGAATGCGGGACGTGCGATCCTTCTGCAGCTCCCATGCCTCCCTGCCACCCTGCCGCCCTTCCACTCATGCCCCTGCCACCACCACCACCACCACCCTGTCTCCCTCCTGATCTGTCTCTCAACATGCATGCTTCTCACTCCTGTCTTGTTTTTTTTTCTTCTCGTTACTCATTTCTCTGTCACCCCTGCCCCTGCCCCTGCCACCACCCTGTTTCACTCTTGATCTGTCTCTCAACACGTATCTTCTCACCCTGTTTTTTTTTTTTTTTTTTTGTTTTTTTTGGGGGGGGGGGTCATTACTTTGTTACCCTGCTTCCTTGTTAGTATCACTGCCCCCCTGCCCCCCCTGCCACCTCCCTGTTTCCTCCCTGATCTGTCTCTCAACATGCATCCTTCTCTTACCCTGTTTTTTTTTTGTTTGTTTTTATCTTGTTACTCCTTTCTGTCACCCTGCCACTCTGCCTTCTTCTGTCACCCTGTCATCTGGTCATTGTCTTCCTCTACCACACTTACTTTTTTACCTTGTTTTTATTTTGTATTACCTGTTTCCTGTCGCTGTCACCCTGCCATGCTCTTTGTCCTGCTGTCGTCCTACCACCACCATCATCGTTGACCTCTCTTTTTGGACACTCCTTTGACCTCTATTCAGGAGCATTAAGTAGCGGGCTTTTTTTTTCTCTCTCTCTCTTTACGCCCTTGAACTTAGCTGTAAATAAAAAATCATCATCATCATCATGCTATCTCTTGAGTCATCACCACCACTGCTACGACTCACTCCTCAAGTTCCTGTCAACATCCTGCTGCTCACCCCCACCACCACCACCCCCACCCACTATTAGTACCACCACCATCACCTCCCCTCACAACCCACTACTGCCATCTCTCATCGCCACCACCCCCAGTCCTCAACCCCACCACCACCACCACCACCACCCACTACCACCACCACCATCACCTCCACTCACAACCCACTACTGCCATCTCTCATCGCCACCACCCCCACCACCCACTACGACCATCCCTCAGCATCCACCTCCACCTCCCCACCAACACTACTCTCTAATACACTTTCCGCGCCCTCCTGTGTTACGCAAGCCGCGAAAGAGAGGCCGAACCCGTTTCCCTGCGAATCTGGAAGAACTTTTTCGAGAGGGAGAGGAAAGGAAAAGAGGAGAATGGCCATGGGAGAGAGGGCATAGGGACAGGCCTCTCTCCACCTCTATGCCACACTCTCCCCCCTCTTCTCCCTCCTCCCCCCATTCACTCTTCAGTCTTCCTTCGCTTGAGGCTACTGGCTGGCTGGCTTGGGGGGTGGAGAGGTGGCGGGGGAGGGGTGGGGTGGGTCTTGTGGGGTTGTATTGTGGTCACGCTGTTTTATGGTGACTCTTATGGCAGCTAATTAGGTTAAAGCGTTTCCCAGGACATGAGGGAGAAGAGGAGGCGGAGCAGAGAGAGAGAGAGAGAGAGAGTTTAGTTATTGAGAAGGGTCAAGTTGTAGTGAAGGATCTGTGCTACCCCTACTCCCCTTTCCCCCCCCCTCCCCCCTCTCTCTCGTAGTGGCCGTAGAAAGAATGCCACAGAAAGTCAAGCACAATAGTAGGAGGAGGAAGGAGGGAGGGAGGGAGGGAGGGGTCGGCTTAGGTTGCAGGGGCTTAGAGAGGCAATGAGAGGAAAGAATGGAGGAAGGAAGGGCCATGGGTAAATAAGGGAGGAAGAAGAGGAGGAGGAGGAGATGTTGAAAAGGGATAAAAGTTGCAGAGAGAGAGAGAGAGAGAGAGAGAGAGAGAGAGATTTTAAACAGGAGTGGAGAGAAAATAAAGTAGAGGAAGACAGGACATGAGGAGGCAAGAGAATATGAGAGAGAGAGAGAGAGAGAGAGAGAGAGAGAGAGAGAGAGAGAGAGAGAGAGAGAGAGAGGGAGGTTGCAGTAGGCCTTCAAGGAGTGGATTTGGCAAGGGTGTGTTGGCCTATATTCTCAAACATTTCGAGACTGACACACATTTGATTAGGCTTTGCTAGAGGATGTATTTATATTTCCGTGGGTAGTTTTATGAACCTACGAGTATAGTTTGCCGAGACTGACACACACATTTGATAAGGCTTTGCTAGAGGTTGTGTTTGTTTTTCCATGAGTAGTTTTATGAACCTACGAGTATAGTTTGCCGAGATTTACACACACATTTGATAAGGCTTTGCTAGAGGATGTATTTATATTTCCGTGGGTAGTTTTATGAACCTACGAGTATAGTTTGCCGAGACTGACACACACATTTGATAAGGCTTTGCTAGAGGATGTATTTATATTTCCATGGGTAGTTTTATGAACCTACGAGTATAGTTTGCCGAGACTGACACACACATTTGATAAGGCTTTGCTAGAGGATGTATTTATATTTCCATGGGTAGTTTTATGAACCTACGAGTATAGTTTGCCGAGACTGACACACACATTTGATAAGGCTTTGCTAGAGGATGTATTTATATTCCCGTGGGCAGTTTTATGAACCTACGAGTATAGTTTGACAAGATTTACACACACATTTGATAAGGCTTTGCTAGAGGTTGTGTATATATTTCCATGGGTAGTTTTATGAACCTACGAGTATAGTTTGCCGAGACTGACACACACATTTGATAAGGCTTTGCTAGAGGTTGTGTATATATTTCCATGGGTAGTTTTATGAACCTACGAGTATAGTTTGACGAGATTTACACACACATTTGATAAGGCTTTGCTAGAGGATGTATTTATATTTCCGTGGGTAGTTTTATGAACCTACGAGTATAGTTTGCCGAGACTGACACACACATTTGATAAGGCTTTGCTAGAGGTTGTGTATATATTTCCATGGGTAGTTTTATGAACCTACGAGTATAGTTTGACGAGATTTACACACACATTTGATAAGGCTTTGCTAGAGGTTGTGTTTGTTTTTCCATGGGTAGTTTTATGAAGCTACGAGTATAGCTTGACGAGGCTTCTGCACCACGAACGGGTAAAAGTCCAACGTTGCCAGATTGTCGTACTCAGCCTCTTATGTTTTTTTTTTTTTTTTTTTT
The DNA here is from genome assembly GCF_024679095.1 of Eriocheir sinensis. NCBI lineage: Eukaryota > Metazoa > Arthropoda > Malacostraca > Decapoda > Varunidae > Eriocheir > Eriocheir sinensis. The sequence goes on along the minus strand of NW_026111617.1, from coordinate 59,925 downwards.
CAACAAAGGAGACAGCTCAGGGGCACAAAAAAAAAGAAACAATAATAAAAAAAAAAAGCCCGCTTCTCGCTGCTCCTATAAAAAGAATCAAAAGAGGAGGCCGAAGGAGAGGTCAATTTCGGCGATTTCCGACCCAAAATCTTCTCCTCCACCCCAATAACTGCCTTCATATATAGTTATCGTTAATATGGTTAATTATTGGTAATTCTCGGCAATTATTATGGGTCAGAAACCGGTAAATACGATGCTGTGAGTACGATAATCTGGCAACGGTGGGTAAAACACTCATGAGAAACCGACCAATCATTGCGGCCTTCGGAAATACTTGTTATAGGAGAGGAGAGGTAAAGGCAGGGGAAGGGAGGCGAAGGAGCAGCAGCGTCTAGGCAAACTAAGAGTCGTATTCTTAAACATTTCGGTGCGCAATCTCACATATTCAACAAGGCTTTCGTAGGAGTTGTGAGCATTTCCAGGGGTAATTTATTGACCCTAACGGTAGTTTGACCCTTCTTCTGTGGCATGAACCTAGGAAAAGCACTCATTAGAACCCGACTGATCTCATTTTTGGCCTTTGGAAATAGCTGATGTGAGAGTCGGAACTATCTAAGAATACCAACCTAAGAGGCAGGGATGCAAGAAGACAGGGGCGCTGGTATTGGGCTGAGGAACAGGCAGAGGGTAGGGAAGGGGAAGAGAGGGAGATCAGCCTGAGCAAATAGGCCAAGCTGACGTGGAACTGCACCTCCTCCTCCTCCTCCTCCTCCTGCTCTCCATAATATCCTCCTCCTCCATTTGAGTCTAGCTTTATTGCATCGTCAACTTTCATGTCTGTCTACCATCTTACACACACACACACACACACACACACACACACACACACACACACACACACACACACACACATACGCACAAACGCATAGCTGAGGCCCATTTGAAGTTGCCGGAATAAGGAGGAGGGGGAGAAGGAGGAGGAGGGATGATGAAAGAGAGGCATAAAGGGAAGAGACAAAGGGAGATGAACCGGCATTGCAGTTCTGAGGACACACACACACACACACACACACACACACACACACACACACACACACACACACACACACACGTTTTATAATTATACTTACCACATGCTAGGCGAAATAAATCACCCGAGAGAGAGAGAGAGAGAGAGAGGGGGGGGGGGGGGGCGGCGTACACTAGTTGAAGAGAAATATACATACTTAGGAAGGCAGTTAATACAAAAGGGGAGAGTGAGTTATGGTGTGTGTGTGTGTGTGTGTGTGTGTGTGTGTGTGTGTGTGTGTGTGTGTGATTCGTTGCGACAGGACAGACAAGTAGAAAAAAAGGCGCACACACACACACACACACACTGCAGCTTTTTTTTCCAGACTTATTTATGAGCTTTTTTTCCCCTTAAGGGCTGGATCGCCACGTTTGTCTGTCCCCTTCTCTCTTTTATTCCGAACCCATTTTCCTTATATTTTTTTGTATTTTTTCTTGCTGTTTTGACCCTTGTATCTCTTTTGTCAGTCCTCTCTCTCTCTCTCTCTCTCTCTCTCTCTCTCTCTCTCTCTCTCTCTCTCTCTCTCCAATCCTTGTCCTGCAGTTATATTCGTTGTTACATCGTGTCTTCCTTTCTTTTTCCTTTTTTCTTCTCTCTCTCTCTCTCTCTCTCTCTCTCTCTCTCTCTCTCTCTCTCTCTCTCTCTCGCTCGCTCGCTCGCTGTGTCTGGCCGCCCCTTTCCTTCCTGTCGCGTCTCCTCCTCCTCCTCCTCTTCCATCCTCTTTATTCTCTTTCACTCCCTAGTTTTTCTGAGTCCCTCGCGCTCTTCTCTTTCACCCTCGCCTCGCAAATCTTCTCTCTCCCCTCCCTTTTACGGCCGACGCGACGGAGCGGGGAGAGGAGGGGAGAGGGAAGGGGAGGGAGAGAGATGGTAGGGACGCAAGAAATCAAAGGAAGTCGAGGAAATCAGAACTGGTCTTGCTTTTTTTTCTCTCCCTCCTTTACGTTTGTATTTTTTTCTCTTTTCCTCCTTGGTGTTTTGATGTTCGGACGTGTAATACAGTGAGTGAGCTTGACGTGTGTCTCGGCTTGATGAGTATGATGATGATGACGATGGTAATAATGATAATGATAAGGTAAAAAACAGTGTCACGTTCCTTGGTTCGGTTATGAATAGAAATTGTGAAAGATGAAGTGAGTCTTGAGAGAGAGAGAGAGTGATGCGTGTGGTAACGACGGGTTTGGTGTTGGTCTGATCAGTCATCGGTATTAATAGCCAGCTGAAGAGACTCATTAGAGAATCATATTGTTAAATACATTCTCTATTTTTCGTAATTTTATTGAACCGATTTCTCTTTCAACATTTCTCTTACTTTTTTTTTTTGTTATATTTTTATCTTTTATTTTCATATCTATCTCCCCAACGAGCCAGCCAGTCAGTCAGCCTTTCCAGTAATTATCATACAGTCAGCCATCTCTTCAACCAGTCAGTCAGCCTTTCCAGTCATTATCAGACAGTCAGCCATCTCTTCAGCCAGTCAGTCAGCCTTTCCAGTCATTATCAGACAGTCAGCCATCTCTTCAACCAGTCAGTCAGCCATCTCTTCAGCCTTTCCAGTAATTATCAGTCAGCCATCTCTTCAGCCAGTCAGTCAGCCATCTCTTCAGCCAGTCAGTCAGCCATCTCTTCAGCCAGTCAGTCAGCCTTTCCAGTCATTATCAGACAGCCAGCCATCTCTTCAGCCAGTCAGTCAGCCTTTCCAGTCATTATCAGACAGTCAGCCATCTCTTCAACCAGTCAGTCAGCCATCTCTTCAGCCTTTCCAGTAATTATCAGTCAGCCATCTCTTCAGCCAGTCAGTCAGCCATTCCAGTCATTAGCAGACAGTCAGCCATCTCTTCAGCCAGCCAGCCAGTCAGTCAACCCCTCCACCTTCCCACGCACCCAATCATCAGGCAGCTAATGATCACTTCTTCTTCTTCATTATTCTGAACGTTCTAAATCGACGCGGTGGAGAAGGAAAGGGATGCAACTGATCACATGTTTATTTCGTAATTTTGGGTGATCTTCCGTTTCGTTATCGAGGTGGCGTGCGTAATGAGGGAGGGGGAGAGGAAAGCGTTCGTCCAAGAGATTGCGTTTTCGTAAGTTGGGTTCCCGGGCACCCAACACACACACACTGAACGACTTTTTATTCAGTTATTTTTTGTGTGTGCATTTTACATTTCTCCCGCTCCCCGGTCCGAATTTAGCAGAGGAAGTGGTTTATCAGGTGATGCGGGGCTCGGTGGCTGCAAATTGTTGAAGCGAACCCACTATTTTGCGGCCACGAAGATTAGACCGGTGAATACTTTGCCGTTTGCTGGGTGGGTAGAGTTCGTAGTTGGTGGGGTGTGGTGCTGGTAGTGGTGGTGGTGGTGGGTGTAGCTTGTTGAGTGCTGGTAGTAGTAATAGTAGTAGTAGTTTGAGTAGTAGCAGTAGTAGTCGTAGTAGTAATGATGGGTGTGGCTTGTTGAGGGCTGGTAGTAGTAATAGTAGTAGTAGTTTGAGTAGTAGCAATATTAGTCGTAGTAGTAATGATGGGTGTGGCTTGTTGAGGGCTGGTGGTAATAATAGTAGTAGTAGTTTGAGTAGTAGTAGTAGTAGTTGTAGTAGTAATGATGGGGATTCAGAGTCGTTGGTAGGATGTTGATATAATTTTTGGCAACTAGATGGCTCCAGGGTGGAACTTATAAAATAGTAGTAGTAGTAGCAGCGTGGGAAGTATTAGTGGTAGTAGTAGTAGTAGTAGTAGTAGTAGTAGTAGTAGTAGTAGTAGTAGCAGCAGCAGTAGAAAGATAAGTATTAAATGTAATAATATAATGAGTCACAGGAAGGAAAAGGTTAAAAGTAAAAAATAAAAAAAACAGGTGTAAGAATGACAACGAAATAAATAAAAATAGAATAGCAATGAATAAGAGAAAAAAAAAATGAGAGAAAAAAAAAAATCGGGGCGTGCCGGGGCCGAGATGGAGACGCCTCGCAGACGCCTCGAACAATAAACAGAGAGAGAGAGAGAGAGATATGCCGTGTCGCGCTGAGCTTTTTTGGGGGGGGGGCGGGAGAGAGGGAAAGGGCGACGATAAAATTTTATGTACCCATTAATAGGCGTATTTATGTCTCCCTGAAAAGTCGGGTGAAGAAAAAAAGAGTAAAACATCTCCCCGCGTGAAGTATAGAGACGTCAGAGAGGAAGAAAAAGAGAGAGAGAGAGAGTAATACGGATTTCAACATGTGTAATCCTCTCTTCCCCTCCTTTTCCTCCTCTCCTCTCTTCCTCCCCTTACTCTAATTCCCCTTACCCATCCCTTCTTCCCTCAGTACTTCATAGATAGCTCCCTCTCCCCTTTCCTTCCTTCCTTCCTTCTTTCAGTCTCCCTCCGCCTTCTCTTCCCATGAATCCCCGCCCCGTCCCTCCTTTCGTCACCCTCTCCCACACCTTAGTTTTTCCCCACACACACAAACCCTCCTTCCTTCCTTCCTTCCTCTTCTCCCCTTTCCATCCTTCCTTCCTTCCTTCCTTCCTCTTCTCCCCTTTCCTTCCTTCCTTCCTCTTCTCCCCTTTCCTTCCTTCCTTCCTTCCTTCCTCTTCTCCCCTTTCCTTCTCCCATTTAGCCTCCCGAATTCCCTTCCCTCAGTTCTTCTTACTCCCTTTCTTTCCTTCCCTTCCCTTCCCTACCCTACTTTGCCTGTCCTTCCTTTCTCCCTCCACCCATATTTACCATTCCTCTTCCCTCACCCTTTCCCCGAAAACAACTCCTCCTCTCCCCTTTCTTCCCACTCAACTTCCCCTTCCTTCCTTCCTTCCTTCCTCTCCTCCCATCTCCCCATTCTTCCCCTCCATCATCCCTCTTCCTCTACACTACAGGCACCCACCCACCCCTTCTTCCCCTTCCCCTTCTCCCCTTTTCTGCCCAACGCGACGGGGGACGGAGGGGAGGATAGGGGCGTGGATAGGGGGGAAGGGGGGGGAGGCCTCAAAGTTTACGGCCGCCCCGACGAATAATTTGTGTCGAGGGTCTGAGGGCCTGAGTGGGCGGCATAAAAAGACCTGCTGCCCCCCCCCCCCCCCCCTTCCTCGTTCCTCCCCCCCTTCCACACCCTCGTATATTATGTGGTGATTTACGGATGATCACGCTGGTAGGCTGTTTCGGGGGGGGGGGGTTCGTGAAACTTGAGAGGCAAGGTTGTGAGTGTGAGTGTGTGTGTGTGTGTGTGTAACCAAAGAGAAATAAAAGAAAAAGTGGAGAAAGGAGGAGTTGGAAGACGCGTATACAGAGAGAGAGAGAGAGAGAGAAAAAAGACTGGAGATGGGAAAAGAAGAAGGATGAGGAGGATGGGAAATGAACAGAAGAATGATGAAGTGAAGAAAAAAAATAGCAGCAGAAAACTGGAAAAAAAAAACAGAGGACAGGAAGTTAGAAAAGAAAGTAAAGAAGGAGGGAGGAGGAGAGGAGAAGGGGAGGCAGCAGAAGAAAGGCGATGATGAGGAGAGTGTAAAATATGAGTGAAAGCAACAGCAAAAAAAGAAAAGGAAAAGACTGGAAGGCGGAAAACGAGGAAAAGCAGCAACAGGAGTAAAATATATGAATGGCGAGGAGAAGAACAAGAAATAGAAGGAATAAGAAGAGTTTGGGACGCGAAGGAGAGGGGGGGGGGGCTGACCAGAGCATCATCATCATCATCATCAATAACCTCAGCATTCCCAGCAACTCAACATCATTATTTATTTCATACCTTTTCTATTTAACTGTATAAGGTCCATATTGGGGGTGTAGGACTTTTATTTTCTCTTATATGTTTTTTTCTCATTTATTTCTGTTCTTATTGTCTTTTCCGCCATATCATCCTCGTCTCAGAATTATTATAAGACATTTCGAAAGCTTATTTTTCCTCGCATTCCCTACCAACTTTTCGTAATTTTGAACGTTTGTGTGTTTCTTCCCCTCCCCGAAACTTGCGTCATTTCAAACATCTGTACTAGTGTTTCTTTCTCCCCCGCAAAACTTTTATCATTTCAAACATTGCATTTCCCGAGCGTCCCTTCTCCTCCTCCTCCTTGTTCCCTCCTCAAACTTTTATCATTTCTCTAACGTTTTGTATTTTTTTCCCCCTTTTTCCCTCCTTCCCTCCTTCCTCCTTTGCTGAACTTCCTCCATTTCGGACATCTGTGTATTTCCTTGCCGCTCAGCTAGACGCGCCCTGGAATATTATGATGACCCGGTGCCGCGGCGTCTGGCTCCGGCGTCCTCGTCTGCCACCATTTCATCGTCACTGCCACGAGAATAATCAGCAGCGGGTTGAGTCGAGAGTCGTAAAGGTTGTCGGGCGCTAGATGTCGCGTCCCTCGGCTTGCGGGTCTGTAGCGCAATAACCATCACCACCAGAGGCCTGTCCACAAGTCACCCACCCAGTCAGCCAGTTAGTCAGTCAGATCTCCCTCTCTCAGTCAGTCAGCCAGTTCTTCCGCCCACCTATGTTCTGACAGCCATCGTAACAGCCAGTCAGTCAGTCAGTAAGCCAGATCTCCTTCTCTCAGTCAGTCAGCCAGTTCTTCCGCCCTTCTATGTTTTGACAGCCATCGTAACAGTCAGCCAGTCACCCAGTCAGTCAGTCAGTCAAGTTGTCCACCTTCTCGTCAGTCAGCCATATCACCCATTCTCTTGTCAGCTAACCCGCCAGATAGCCAACAAAATGCCCAGCCACAGCGCCGACCTTCTCCCGTCAGTCAACCAGCCCGCCAGCCCGCCCCCCAGCCCGCCAAGCGAGCCATTCACCCTCCCCTCTGACCCCGTCCCTCCGCCGACCACCTTATCACGCCACCCTGTAATTTATTGCACATACATCATCCATCATCTCGCGAATCTGGTTCCCCTGATTATATTCCCCTTCAGCCTCATTCCTGTTTTTGTGACCGCCTTCCCTCCACTCCTCTCCCCACTCTTCCCGTCTTCTTCCCCTCTCCGTCCTGGCCCACCCGTCCCTTCATTCCCTCCCTCCCTTCGCCTCCCCACTCTTCGCCCCTCCACCCCTCGGGCCCTCCATCTCCTTCCCATGGATTAGCGTTTCCCAAGAGGAGGAGGATGAGGAGGATGCCGGAAGGTTAAAAGGTAGATGAGGTGTAGATAGTAAGGGAGGCTGCGTCGGGGAAGTCAAGGGCCATGCGACCTCCCATTCTCCCCCTCCTTCCTCTCTCGAGTCGTCGTCGTCGTTGTCGTCGGGAGCAGCAGCAGCAGCAGCGTCAGCATCGTGCGTGCAAAATCTGCCATTGACCGTCCCGTCCCGCAGGCCGCGCCAGGGTTTTTGCGCGGCGCGACCAGGCAACCTCCGTTCGTTTGTTCGTAATTGGCGCATGAAAATGCTCTCTGCCCCTCCCGCCGCTGCACTGCTGCTTCCACCGGTGCGTCCTGTCTGTTGCCTCGGCTGTCACTGCCACTGTGCTCCCTGCGATGCTAATACCTACTGTCAACACCACTGCCTCCACCGGTGCCTCCTGTCTGTTGCCTCGGCTGTCAATGCCACTGTGCTCCCTGCGATGCTAATACCTACTGTCAACACCACTGCCTCCACCGGTGCCTCCTGTCTGTTACTTCTATTGTCACCACCACTGCCTTCACCGGCGCCTCCTCCCTTGCTGCCTCTCTCCATGGCGTCCTGATGAAATGTTCTCCTGCCTCATTTGCTTTACACCACCGCTTCTACCGCCTGCGTATGTTCATAGTCTTCTCCCTACCTCTACTGCCACCACCACAGCTTTCCCCTCCCGCCTCACTCCTCGGCAGCGTCCTAATGAAGTGTGTTCCTCGCATGGTTCCTCGCCTCCTACTTGTACTGCCTCCCCTGATGCTTACCCCTCTCCTGCCTCCTTGCGGTGCCTCCTTCTGCCTCACTCTCAGCCATCCTGACGAAGGGGGCCTCGACGGGTGTGTCTGTATGTGTCCATCGAGGGGGGGTTAGCTAATAGGACCTAACAGTCGGGATGGATCCTGATGCTCTCTCTCTCTCTCTCTCTCTCTCTCTCTCTCTCTCTCTCTCTCTCTCTCTCTCTCTCTCTCTCTCTCTCTCTCTCTCTCTCTCTCTCTCGGACATGGCTTGAGTAATGGGTCAGCTCGAGGCTCGTTAAAAGAACCTTGACCTTTTTTTTATCAGGTAATTGGATAGGCCGAGGCGGGACATGAGGACGAGGGTGAGGCTGAGGCTGGCGGCTGTTATGGTGGTGAGGGGCTTGTGCAACCTCCCTCCGGTGGGTGGTCACGTCTGGTGTGCTGGATGGTGGACTGGCTGGCTGACAAACTGGTTGGATGGCTGGTGGACTGGCTGATTGGTTGGGCGGCAGATTGTGTGGCTTTTGGATTGACTGGCTAGCTAGATGGTTGGTGGAGGACTGGCTGGGTGACTGACTAGGTGGTTGACTGACGGGTTGGCTGATAAACTGGTTGGGTGGCAAGTGGACTGGTAACTGGCGGATTGATAGACTGGCTGACTGTGGGTGGTAGAGTGACTGTTGGACTCACTGGGAGGCTATTGGCTGGCTGGCTGGCTCGGTGTGATGTATCTGGGTGCCTTCCGCTGAGCCCCGGCCGCGGGAGGGAGAAGGGAACGAAGAGAGGGGAAAGCGAGGGGACAAAGAGAGGGTGCTTGCGGCGAACCGAGGGGACGACGAGAGAAGGGAGAGAGCTGCATGGCGGGGACGAAGAGAGGGAGGCGGCGGAGACACGCGGGAGACGAGGAGAGTATCGAGACTGAGGACAAAGAGAGGAGACGACTAGACGAAGAGAGAATGCTTTAATACGTGTTGAAAGGTCATATTGGAGGCGCCTTGTTCTCGGTCACCTGCTTAGACTCTCTCTCTCTCTCTCTCTCTCTCTCTCTCTCTCTCTCTCTCTCTCTCTCTCTCTCTCTCTCTCTCTCTCTCTCAATTCTTTCCCTTCTTCCCTCATTAGTGTACCAACTCTATGTATCTTCTCACTTCAGCTTGGATATTTTTTCTCTCTCTCTCTCTCTCTCTCTCTCTCTCTCTCTCTCTCTCTCTCTCTCTCTCTCTCTCTCTCTCTCTCTCTCTCTCTCTCATCGTGTGTGTGTGTGTGTGTGTGTGTGGCGTTCCGTTCACACGTGTAGAGAAAGCATAAACCCGTTTTCTCTCTCATCTATTGACCTTTATCACCCCCCTTTACATTTTCATCCCCTACCTCTACCATATTCCATTCTCTTTTTCCTTCCCTTCCTCCCTTCCCCTCCCTCCCTTCCTGTCACATATACCACCACCGCCACCACATATGTAGACAACACAGCATAGATATAGAAGAATGGTGTGTGTGTGGGAGAGAGAGAGAGAGAGAGAGAGAGAGAGAGAGAGAGATTTTTTTCAGTTCACAGAAATATTTAAAATCGGTTGGAGTTTCATCTCTTCATGCTGATTGACTGATTGAATGGGTGACTGACTGATTGAATGGGTGACTGACTGATTGGATGGGTGACTGACTGATTGGATGGGTGACTGACTGATTGAATGGGTGACTGACTGATTGGATGGGTGACTGACTGATTGGATGGGTGACTGACTGATTGGATGGGTGACTGACTGATTGATAGGGTGACTGACTGATTGGATGGGTGACTGACTGACTGAATGGATGGGTGACTGACTGACTGACTGAGTGAATGAATGATTGGATGGGTGACTGACTGACTGACTGATTGAATGGGTGACTGACTGAATGACTGATTGGCTGGGTGACTGACTGATTGGATGGGTGACTGAATGACTGATTGGATGAGTGACTGACTGGCTGACTGGATGGCTAACTTTACTGATTCATGGATTAATGGATGGATACTTGGTTGACTGGTTGAATGGCTGATGAAACGACTGAAATGCCTGACTGGTTGACTCCCTGGTTCTCATGTCTTTCCCTTTCCCCTCCCTTCCCCTCACGCCCTCTACATATCTCTCTTCTTTCCTGTCATCTTTTTTTTTTTTCTTCTCACACCCCTTCTTCCTGTCTCTCACACTTCATTTTTTTATCCTCACCATCTTTTACTTATTCCCTCTCACACCCCTCCTTCCTTTTTCCCAGTTTTTCTTTTTCTTTCCCTTCCCTTCTCTGACTCATCCTACTCTTCTTTTTCCCTCGTGTTCCATTCCATGCTGCCACTATTTCTTCCTTTCCCTTTTCTTTCCTTTCCTTTTCCTTCCATCTCATATGCCACTCCCCTTCTTCGCCCCATTTTTACCGTCTCCATCTTCAAATTCCCTCCCTTTTCTTCCCTTTTCATCTAATCCTATATCGCTCTTTCCTTTCTCATCTTTCTCTCCCCATGTCTTCCTTTCCCTATCCTTCCTCCTCTTTCCTTCATCATCTACTCACATCCCTTCCCATCCCTTCCCTTTTCTTTTTCTTCCTCTCTCTTGCCATCTCATCCCACCTCCTTCCGTTCCCTTCCCCTCCCTATCCTTCCTTTCCTTCACTTCCCTCTCCTGCCTTCCTCTCCCTTCCCTTCCCATCCCTCTTCTTTTTCTTCCTTTTTTGCCATCTCATCGAACCCCAAATCCTTTTAATTAATCCCACCTCCTTCCGTTCCCTTCCCCTCCCTATCCTTCCTTTCCTTCACTTCCCTCTCCTGCCTTCCTCTCCCTTCCCTTCCCATCCCTCTTCTTTTTCTTCCTTTTTTTGCCACCTCATCTAACCCCAAAACCTTCTATCTAATGCTGTCACCTTCTCTACCCTTCCCTTCCCTTCCCTTCCTTCCCATCGACCCTCAGCCGTCTCCAGTAACCTTCATCCGGGTACCGTTTCACTTTGTTTCCTAATTATAACTATTTCGCCGCGAGGAGGAGCATCAAATTTGCCGTTTTTTTCATGCCTCTTAGTTTTTCTCCTTCTTCTTGTGGCTTAGGGCGGAGAGGGCGGGGCGGGGCAAGAGCAGCGTGGGGCGATGTGGAAGTTTATAAGGGTCGTATCATAAGAGATTCCGTTGCCCAAGAACACATATTTGACAAGGCTTTCATAGGAGTTTAGGGCATTTCCAGGAGTAGTTTTATGACCCTGGTGTTAGTTTGACCCTTCCTCTGTACCGTGAAACTAAAGAAACACTCATTAGAACCCGAATGATCCTCTCTTTGACCTCTAGAAATAGTTGATGTGAGAAGCGAAAGTGTCTTATAACACCGACCTTAGTAAGAGTAACATGGTGATAATATTTTAATCTTTGTTTATTATTTTTCCCATCTTTTTTTCTTTTTCGTTTCTATCTTTCGTTCGGTTTATCTTCTCAGGACGAGAGAGAGAAAGAGAAGAGGAAGGTCGGTTTCTATTCCTCCCTTTCTCCCCCCTTCCCCCCCTCCTCTCTCTCTCTCTCTCTCTCTCTCTCTCTCTCTCTCTCTCTCTCTCTCTCTCTCTCTCTCTCTCTCTCTCGAACAGAATGTTGGGCTTCATTAAAAGAAACTTTTTATCCAAGAATAAAGATGTAATACTTCCACTCTACAATAGTTTAGTCAGACCCCACTTGGAATATGCGGTACAGTTTTGGTCTCCCCACCATGCAAAGGACATTGCTAAATTAGAAGGTGTTCAGCGTCGGGCAACAAAAATGATCCCTTCCTTGCGCAACAAATCTTACGAAGAAAGGCTTTCCACCCTTAACATGTTCTCTCTTGAGAAACGTCGCCTCCGAGGAAAACTGATCGAATGTTTTAAAATACTTAATGGTTTCACGAATGTAGACAGATCAACATTGTTTATGATCGATGACACTTTGCGTACGAGGAACAATGGCGTAAAACTCAAATGTAGACAAGTAAATTCAGACTGCACCAAATTTTTCTTCACTAACGTTGTAGTGCGAGAATGGAATAAGCTCCCACCGTCAGTGGTCCAGTGTAACACGATTGACTCCTTCAAAAACAAGCTCGACCGTCACTTCCATCAACTTAATATCAACTAGAGTTGAAATGCATCGTTTTGGAGCCTTCTGATTAATGTAGAATCACTTAGGTTTAAGGACAGACCACCTAGTCTGGACCATGGGGTCTGTGTGGTCTGATTTTCTATGTAAATCTATGTAAATCTCGTGGAAGGAAGCCCCGAAGAGGAAGTCTGGAGGCCCCTCAGAAAGATTTTGGGACGTGTTGGAGTTATCTTGAGTTTTTATCTCATCACTCACCTCCCTCCTCCTCCTCCTCCTCCTCCTCCTCCTCTTTTCTTTCTCTCTCCCCACTTTTATCCCTCTCCCCTCTTGCTTCCCTCTCCTTTCATTAACTTCTTTCTCTCCTACATTTCTTTTCCTCTTCAAATTTTACTGTCTCCCTCATTTGTAGTCCTCCTCCTCCTCCTCCTCCTTCCTCTTCCTCTTCGGCCCTCTTATCTTTCTCCCTCTCACTTCTCTTCCCACTCTTCCCTCTCTTCCTCTTTTCTGTTTTTCTCTTAAGGTTTTTTTTTTTCTTCATCTCTTCCCTCTTCTCTCCTCCTTAACTTCTACGGTCTCGTTTTCTTTACTCTTCATCCTCCTCGGTTTCTCTTTTTTCTCCCTTCCTTCCTACCGTCTCTTTGTTTTACTTCTCTCTCTCTCTCTCTCTCTCTCTCTCTCTCTCTCTCTCTCTCTCTCTCTCTCTCTCTCTCTCTCTCAACTTTAACTTCTTTCCAATTATTTTTTTTTTCTCTCCTCTTTCGCTTCAACTTTTAGTGGCTTCCTCATTTTGCGTCTCCTCCTCCTCCTCCTCCTCCTGCGTCCTCCCTAGCGCTAACGAGTCTTCCCGAATTCCATCTCAATTATCTTCTCCCTACCCCCTTCACCCCCCTGCCCCCTTTACTCCCCTGCCCCCCTTCACCCCACCGCCCCCCCTCCCCTTCATTGTGAGGTCAACACACGCACAACTCTACTCAAGCTTCCCCTCCCTCCACCCCCTTCACCCACCTGCCCCCTTTACTCCCCTGCCCCCCTTCACCCCACCGCCCCCTCCCCCCTTTCCCCATTCCCCCTCCTCTCCCCTTCTCTCCCCCTTCCCGAACCCTCACCTACCTTCTCAACCCTTTCAGTGATTCCTCCTCCTCCTCCTCCTCCTCCTTCTCCTCCTCCTCCTCCTCCTCCTCCTCCACCAGCACTCATTCACCCTTTCCAAGTAACTCCAGCACCCCCCCCCTCAGTGCACCCGTTCACCCCTTTCATTGACCACCCCCTGCCCCACCATCCCCGGTTCATCTTAGGAAGCCCTGGGAAATGCGACTCTCTCTCTCTCTCTCTCTCTCTCTCTCTCTCTCTCTCTCTCTCTCTCTCTCTCTCTCTCTCTCTCTCTCTCTCTCTCTCCCCCCCCCCTTCAGAGCCATACTTTTAATTAGTCCATGCATTGCTGTTTTTTCTACTTCTTTTTCTTCATTTTCCGCTTCTTTTTAGACGATTTTTCTCCTTTTTCCTTCCTTCCTTTCTTTCTATTCTTCCTTGCATTCTTTCCTTTCTTCCTTCCTTCTTTCTCACCTTCCTTTCTTCCTTCCCTCCTTCTCTTAAGACCGGATGCCCTTCCTGACGTCACACGGCCGCATTGGGGTTCGAACCGTCTCGCCCTGGCTGTCTGTGTCTGTCTGTTCACCTTCAGGCCACACCGGCACACCACCGAGACACCCACGACACTCCCTTCCCTGAGCGTCCAACGGGGAAAGGGGAGTTGTTTGCGTCTACGAATTTAACATTTATTGGGAAAAGGCTTTTGTTTTATTTAGAAGGTGAGTAAAAGGGATTGGTGTAGGTGTACGAAATGGGGAAAGGGCTTATGTTTTATGTGTAAAAACCTTCGTTAAATGGCTTATAGCTTACGTTTAATGGGGAAAGGGTAATTCATACAATCCCCGTCCTCTCCATTACCTCCCCTACATTCCCATTCCTCTCCCTTACCTCCCCTACATTCCCCTTTCTCTTCCTTACCTCCCCACGTTTCCCTTCCTCCCCTTCCTCTACCCTTACCTGACCCACATTCCCCTTTCTCCCCTTCATCTCCCAAATACCTTCCATTATCTCATTCTCCCTTCTTGATTTCCATGCACCCCCTTCTACTCTTCATCCTCCCCTCCCCTTCCCCCCTACCTCCCTTCCCTCTTCCTGTTTCTATACATTTACACTCGTGGGGAAGGGAGAGGTTTGGGGTGATGGGGAGAATAGGAGAGGGGGGGGGGTGTTGTGGTCTGGTGTTGAAGGCCATATCTGATTTAATGGCAAGACAACCTCCCCCTCTCCCCCTCCCCACCACCCCCCCACCCTTAGCACCCTTTCCTTATTTCCTTACCCTCCTGACACCGCCTCCCCCTCCCCCACCCGTAATATCACCACTAAACACTCCCATTCCTTTCTTGTCCACCCCTCCTCCCCCCTACAACCCCGACCCCCACCCCCGTAATTCCATCGGCCTTTACCCCCCCCCCAACTGTCCCTTTCACTGGGTCACTGGTTACAGCGTGTGGAAAATGAGATTAAGATTTTGAGTGTGTGTGAAACAGGAGAGGAGAACAGGAGGAAGAGGAGGAGGAGGACGAGGACGAAGAGGGAAGGGAATTAAGGAGGCGAGTGGGAGATTTGTGTGTGAAGAAAAGAGGAGGAGGAGGAAGAGGAGGAGGAGGAGGATTTGCTGACATCGAAGGACGAACGTGAAAAAGGGGAAGAAAAAATGTGTGTGTGTGTGTGTGTGTGTGTGTGTGTGAGAGAGAGAGAGAGAGAGAGAGAGAGAGAGAGAGAGAGAGAGAGAGATGAACATATAGGGTGAAGGAGGACCGTATGTGGAAGAGGAGAAGGAGGAGGAGGAGGAGGAGGAGGAGGGCAGCGTCGGAAAAGGGAGACTTGAAAGAGGAAAGGTGGAGAAGGAAGGTTAAAGAGGCAGAGAAAGAATACATCGAGGAGGAAGAGAAAGAGAAGAAGGAGGAGGAGGAGGAAGAGGGCGAGGTAAGTGTGTTGAGTACAAGGAAACAGAGGAGGAGCAGGGGGGCGTGGTAGGGGGGTGGGGGGCACGGCAGGTGGTCAGCATGGGCCGCCCTCACCCCACCTTGCCCTGCCCGCGGCGCCCAACACCCACGGCGAAAGTCTGACCTCGGGGTGACGGGGTAACGTGGGGGGGGGGGAGAGGGGACGAGGAGGAGGAGGAGGAAGGGGTCACGCAGCCTTCTCCTCTCCCCTTCTGCAAGTCACCCCTTCTCCCCCTTCCTCCTCCCCCAGCAGTGCACGCCGCCCACTCCCCAACCTACGTCTTCTCTCCTCCTCCTCCTCCTCCTCCTCCTCACGCAATTGGCTTCTTTCCGATTGTTTTTTTTTCCACTTTTTAATAGTCTTCTTGTTTTATTCATCTTTATCGTCATTATTATTATTATTATTATTATTATTATTATTATTATTATTATTATTATTATTGTTATTATCATCATCATCATCATCATTATCGTATTGTTCTTTTTCTTCACTATTATCCTCTTCCTTTTTTATCTTCCCCTTTCTCTTTTTTTATCTCCTTTTTTCATCTTTCTCTCACCCCCGTTCGCCTCCGTTATATTCTCCCCCTTCCCCTCCTTCCAGCTAACCTCATTTTGCTCCCCCTTTAGATATTCCTCCCCCCATCACCCCCCTTCACCCCTTCACTTTTTTTTCCTTTTGTTAGTCGTGTATCCAAGCAGAGAGAGAGAGAGACAGAGACAGACACGCAAGCAGAAAAAACGTCGCACAAACAGACCAGTGGATACAAAGACCGGACATCGAAGTGTGTGTGTGTGTGTGAGAGAGAGAGAGAGAGAGAGAGAGAGAGAGACAAAGCGAAGGACAAGGAGAACTAAAGCAACAACACAAGAGCAACAAAAACAAAAGGACAACAAAGAGAAGAGAAGGAGGAGGAGGAGGAGGAAAGAAAGAAAGAAAGAAAGAAAGAAAGGCACACACAAAGGAGAAGGAGAAGTCTTATAATCAGAAGCAGCAATAATAATAATAATCGTAAGAAAAACAAAAGCGGGAACTGACAATAACAACAACAATGACGACGCGCATGAAAGGAAAGGACAAGAAGAAAGAAAGAAGGGAAGAATTGATAGAAAGGAAGGATGAAAATAATGCGAGAGAGGAGGAAACAATATAAAGGAAATGATAACAGAAAGGAAGAAGTATTATAAAATGAAGAAAGGAGGGAAGAATTTATTGAAAGGAAGAATGAAAATAATGCGAGAAAGGAGGAAACAATAGAAAGGAAATGATAACAGAAAGGAAGAAGTAATACAAATGAAAATAAGAAGTATTATAAAAAGGAAGAAAGAACAGACGAAAGGAAAAATAATTAACGGAATGCAAGATAAAACAAAACAAACAGAACAAGAAGGAAGATAAATAGCCAAGGAAGCAACACACACACACACACACACACACACACACACACACACACACACACACACAGTAAAAAAAAAACATATTAAGCAAAACGAAGAACATGATGTCAAACTCTACCCAATGTCATACACCACCACCATCATCACCACCACCATCACCACCACCACCACACCACCATCACCACCACCGCCAACAACTCCTCCCTCACCCCTTCCTATCCAACTGCTTCCTTCACCCCATACCATCACCCCTCCATTCCCCCATAATTCCCCGTCTCCATAATCCCCTTTCCCCTTTCTCCAGCTCTTCACTTTTTTTTTCACCCCTTCCGATAATTCCCTTTCCCCATTTCCATTACCACCACCTCCATTATCCCCTTCCTTCCCTAACTATACCCCCCTTCTTTATCGTCCTTTTCCGTCACCCCTTTCTATTACCCTTTTCTCCCCTTCTTAAACCTCCCCCATCTATCACGTCTTCGCTTCACCCCTCTCAGACTCTCCTTCCTTTCCCATCCCCCCTTTCCACATCCCCGCCCTCTTCCCTTTCCCCTTCTTACACACCCTTTCCCCTCCTTCCACCCCCCTTTCCTTCTTCCTTCGTCCCCTTTCCACACCCCTTCCTCCTCCCTTCACCCCCTCTTACACACCCCTTCCTCCTCCACCTTTGCCCACCCCCTTCCACCCCTTCTTCCTCCCCCTCCCCCTTACACACAACTGATTGGCTAGACTCGCTGATTAGGTTGACCCGTCTCGCCCTGACCTGACCTTGACCTCGCTGATGATGGTGCTGATGTCGGTGCTTGTCCCTGCTTGTTTAAATGACCTCATCTCCCTCACCCCCCTGACCTCCTGACCTGACCTCACGCACCCCCTGACGCGAGAACAGGTCAGCAGAAGAACTGGTGAAAACGAAGAACTACTCTCTCTATCTCTCTCTCTCTCTCTCTCTCTCTCTCTCTCTCTCTCTCTCTCTCTCTCTCTCTCTCTCTCTCTCTCTCTCTCTCTCTCTCTCTCTCTCTCTCTCTCTCTCTCTCTCTCTCTC
>NW_026111617.1:32500-35000 GCF_024679095.1 Eriocheir sinensis | reverse complement strand
TACACCCATTCCGCCTCCCATTAACTCCCCATTCCCCCTCCCCCACAACTTTAATTTTCTTCCTCTACTTTTTTCCTCCACTCCTTCACCCTCGTTCCCTGCAAGCCTTTCCCGGCCGCTTATGATCCTCTTTGAGTTCTCGCATGTGTTCATTTGTAGTTTAGCAAAGAGAGAGGAAGAGGGAGGGGAGGGGGAAGGGGGGAGAGGGAGGTTGTATCTTATAACCTCCTCCTTGTTGTGTTCTGTGTATCCACTTACACTCCCCTGCTCGTCTATTTTTATTGCTACTTTGGTCTTCCTCTTGCCTTGTGCGTGCGTGCGTGCATGTGTGTGTGTGTGTGTGTGTGTGTGTGTGTGTGTGTGTGTGTGTGTGTTTTGTTTTTATGTACGTATTTTCGTCAGTGCCTTCCCCTGGGGTTCATTGTGCTCCACCTCCTCCTCCTCCTCCTCCTCCTCCTCCTCCGTCGGACCCTCACGAGACATCCTTCGCGCCTGGGGTTCCTTTGGTTCTCTTGCCACAGGAATTAGAGCTGATTGGGGTGGGGGGAGGGGGGCAGGGGTGACGGGTGACGGTGGGTGATTGTGCGGAATCGTGGTGCGTCAGGCGGTGTGGTGGTGGTGGTGGTGTTCCTCAGGGCTCTATTCTCAAACGTTTCGGGGCTCACACACCCACGCTTGATAAGGCTTTCGTTAAGTTTTTGAGTATTTCCATTGATAGTTATGTATTCCTAGGGAGCGAGAGAGAGAGAGAGAGAGAAAATTAATGAGATAAAGAAAAATAGGAAAAAGTAAAGAAGGCAGGAGGAAAGAGAATGCAAGAAAATGCAAGAAAAAAATAGTAAATAAGGAAGTAAAAGAACGAAAAAAAATAGATAGAAGGAAGGACAAAAAAAAAATAAAGAAAGTGAAGGAAAAAAATTGTGAAGGAAGTAAAAGAATGAAAAAAAAATAGATTGACGAAAAAAATGAGGCTTGTGCACTATGAATGTGATAAAACACTCATGAGAACAGAACCCCATTGCTCTCCTTTTCGGCCTCTGGAAGTATTTGTTGTAAGGCCGAAAGGGTCTGAAAATATGGTCCTTCGAGTCCTTGTTCCTGGTTGCTGCTGCGGCGATGTGGTGAGGTGGTTGACAGGACGCCACGCAACCCAAACACCACGCCACGCCACGCCACCACACGCCACGCCCTCTGCACGCCTCGCCACGCCCGTTCACTCTGCCAATGGAACAACAAAGCAACATAGAAAATACGAGCAACACAGAAACAGTGAAAAAAAAAGCCGTTCAACTCTTCGTTCACTCCTTCATTCCTGGGACGCTATAAAAAGTGCACTTACAACGGCTACAAACTCTGAAGGTGCCCTGCTGATACTCCGTGTGTGTGTGTGTGTGTGTGTGTGTGTGTGTGTGTGTGTTTAGTGCTATTAAGAGTTTCATATTCTACTAAAACTTTCATATAACTAAAAGAAAAGTCACATTACTAAGCATTTCGTTCCCTTTGAAGTATCTCCTCTGTTCCGTAACGTACTGGAATGGTAGAGTAATATTTCAAAAGGTTTTAGAATTAGAAGCCATTGCGTACTAACTGGAGAATGCGCGGACTCATAGGATTTTTGGAATAATTCGTACGCCCTTCGTTCTGAGGTCGGTGTTCTGAGGCGCTTCCTCCTCCAACATCAACTAATTTTCAAAGGCTGATAAGGAGACTAATCTGGTGCACATGCGGTTTTTTTTATGCTACATAATAATGGTCAAAGTACAACCAGGGTCATAAAACTACACATGGAAACGCCCAAAACGCCCACGAAAGGCTTGTTAACCCCCTGACCTCGGATTTCCCACAAGAAAACATCAAGGTACAGGAATGGAACAAAAAGTGGCTGCTACAATTCAATGAGGAAAAATGAAAAGTCCTGCACCTTGGGAGAGGATATCCAGCATACCAATACCGCATGGGAAACACTCCACTATCCACCACAGAAGCAGAGAAAGACCTGGGAGTATATGTTACCAGGCCACCAGTGAAAGCCGAAGCCGTACCAATCTCAGCTGACGGGTTAAGTGTGTGTGTGTTTGGACGCCGAAATGTTTGAGTATATGACCCTAAATACGACTGACTGTAACGCAAGGAGAGAGAATACAACTTTGTGGAGGAGAGATCATGGTGGAATGTGTGGAATAGGGTGGACGATTGTGGGTGAAAATGGAATGGATGTTTAGAGGTTAGTTGGTGTTTGGTGGCCGAGTGGAAGAGAGGTGGAAAAGATGGGAGGAAGGGGTATGATGGATTAGGGGGGTTTTGGGGGTGGGTGGGTAGGAGGGAGGGGGGTGGAAGGGACGTGTGGAATGGGTGGTGGGTGGGCTGAGTGGGTCTATTTTTTGTGGAGTGTTGTAACTAACGCAGGCGGATGGACGGAAGGGTGGACGGGATGGGTGGTTGACAGGGTGATAGGCTGGCTGTCGGGAGAGAGAGAGAGAGTTATCATAATTATTTTACC
>NW_026111617.1:22500-30000 GCF_024679095.1 Eriocheir sinensis | reverse complement strand
CTTCCTTTCCTTCCCTGTTGTTGTTGCGTTTCGTTCCTCGGGAGATGGAGAGGATTAATAGTTTTCATTCTTTCCCCTTTCCCTCTTCCTTCCTTCTTTCCCTCCTTTCCATTATTTTACTTTCTTCCTTTCCTATTCTCTTACATTAATTATCTTGCCTTCTTCCTTTCCTTCCCTGTTGTTGTTGCTTTTCTTTCCTCTTATAAAGCTCGTTGGTGATTAGTCTGGGCGTTGGAGAGAGTATTTCCAGCGGCGCCTGAGACTCTGCCTGATAATGGTGCATGAAGGAAATGCAGTCGAGTCTCCCCCAACGTACCCACGCCTGATTCACCCTCGTTGAGAAGACACGAAACCTGGACTATAAAATTAATGTGACGCGAGCTGCTCTCTCTCTCTCTCGTGTGTGTGTGTGTGTGTGTGTGTGTGTGTGTGTTGTAGCATTCTGGATATGAGTTAAGTTTGTATTGTCTTATCTCCATATCTAGTCTCTCTCTCTCTCTCTCTCTCTCTCTCTCTCTCTCTCTCTCTCTCTCTCTCTCTCTCTCTCTCTCTCTCTCTCTCTCTCTCTCTCTCTCTCTCTCTCTCTCTCTCTCTCTCTCTCTCTCTCTCTCTCTCTCTCTCTCTCGTGACCCAAGCCAGTCCCACATCCTTCGCCTCTCCCTCTCCTCCATGATTTCCTTCTCCCACTTTCTCATTCCCGTTCCCAGCCCCGCCTCGCCCCGCCCCTCCTCCCTCTTTCCCTTCAGACCCGCATTCCCGCTCACCACAACGCCTGATGCTGCCGCCGCTACGCTCTCGACCGCAGCGGCTGGCCATCACAAACATCACTATTAACATACCTTGGCGGCGCACGCATACACGACCGAGACCACTGTGTTAGACCTGTTTTTTGCCGATGTTGCTGTTTTTTTGCGGCGCCCGTCTGTTCGTGTGTGTGTGTCTGTGTGTGTGTGTTGTCATCCCTCTCTCTCCCCCCTCCCGCACCGCCCTATGCCATCATCCCCCCCTGTTCCTTTCCTCCGCCTCCTCCCAGCTCGTAACTCGGCGGCGGCGGGCGGGAAGCATTGGGGCCCCGCTCTAAGTTATGTGACAGGCCTGACCGTGAGCAGGGGACGATGGGTGGTGGTGGCGGCGGCGCTGGCGGGGTAGTGGAGGCCATACCATCAACGCGGCCCCTCCATTCCTTCCCCCAGCCGCCCCCCTTTGTTCACCTCATACTGCCAGCCAGCCAGTCAGTCCAGTCCCCCGTGGCTCCAATCCGCCGTCTCACATCCTCGCGTGCCTGATCAGTATTAGTTTATCTAGGTCCCTCCTGGCCCTCTAATCTCTTCCCTGGAGCCCTAAAGCCGCCCAGAGCCCCGCAGTCCTTGTTTTCGTGTGTTTAGAGTCCCCCAGTCCCGCCGTAAGTTCCCCATTGCTCCCCAGAGTGACCCCAGCTATTCTATATGTTCCCCAAGCCTTAGTCCAATTTTGAGTTCCCTATAGTCCCCATTCCTGTTTTTGCAAGCTTTTAATGTCCCCCTTTTCTGCCTCTTTTAGTCCCCCATTGTTACCCCGAGTCCCTGCAGTTCCTCTATCAGTCTTTATTTTCCCGTTTGCTGTTCCATAGAGCATCCTTGGCTGTCTGGAATTACTCGAAAGCCCTCTCTACTCCGCCCCGAGCATCCCAAAGCCCCGCGGAGTCCCCCACGCCCTCCCGAGGTTCCGTTGTCAAGCTTGTCTTGGCCGGGCCCCGCGTAAGTTTCGAGGCCTTGTGCAGCTTGAGACTACAAACCCTATGCGTCTTTTTCTCCTACTTAGCTCTGTGTGTGCCTGGGATCCAACCTTTCATATTTACGGGCTGCTTTTTGCTTATTTAGGTCTTCTTCCCTTCTGCCCCGTCCTTCCCATGGCCGCCGCTATGCTCAAACACCCCCCATACACCCAACCTCCTCCTACCCCGCCCCATGCAGCCAACCAGCACGTCACCCTACCACGTTACCCAACCAACCAGCCCGCCTGCCAGCAGCCTCACGGCACGTCCAAAGGCGAGGCTTGTCTGTCAACAGTCTGGTGTGTCGGCCCAGTTGAATCCTGTCACCTGCGGGTTCGATGTTGCGTAACCCAAGAATTGCAGAAGCCAAGGCGGAGAGACTATCAAGTGGAGAGCTAAAATTAGAACCTTATTATCGGTGCTGGATGGAGTAGTAGACTAACATCAGAAAGAATAATAGATTGAGAACATTGGGAAAGGCCTTTTGCTTAAGTAGTGGAATAATAATAGTAAAAATTGGTGCTTATGGTGATGGTTTTGACTGATTAAGCCTCTCCAGCCCCCGTCTCGTTATGTGTTTGTGTCCCTCTTCAGCCCCTGGTCTTGCCCCTCTCACAGGACACGCTTAAATGATCAAACTCGCCCCGTGTGTTAGATGTTATGGTAAACCTCTTCCGTCCCCATCCTCGTCTTGTGACACCCGAGTCTGTTCCCTCTTCAGCTCCCTCTCATATTTTTTTTTTTTTTTTAACAGGCCTCCATCCATTACAATTGCGTTGTGAGAGGTGTCATTTCTCATACCCTTTCACAAACCAATTCATTGGCCCCAGCCCGCCAGTGACTGGCCGACAACCATCTTTATTTAGTATTACAAACCTTACTAAACATATTATTCTTAAGCTAACAGAGCTTCCTCCGCTTCCCCTTCAGTAGCCTAGACAAAATTATTACCCCCTTCAGCGCCCACTTCCTCGCAGCCCTTCCTCAGTTCCCACTCTCAGCTCCTCTCAGCCTCATATATCACTAGACCTCGCTTCCTGTGCCTCCTCCTCATCCTCCTCGGCACTCCTGGCACCCTCCAATCCACTGACTACTACAGTATGCTATCTACCTTCCACCGCCTCTTGTAGTAGTAGTAGTAGTTGTTGTTGTTGTGGAGAGAAGGATGTAGTGGTGGTGCGAGGGAATGTGATGACCGTCTCCTCAAGTGTGTGGAAAGTGGTGACGTTTTGGTGATGTTTGATGTTGGTGGTGATGGGGATAGTGAGTCGGCGGTGTGGGGATGATGATGGAGACGATGATCTGTCGTCTTGAGAGAGAGAGCAGATGGCAAAATGAGGGAGTGAAGAGGAAAAGAAGTGGACAGGAGAGAGATGAAAGGAATGAAGAGACGTTTGAGAGAGAGAGAGAGAGAGAGAGAGCGCTATGACGCAACGATTTCCAACCCAGCCCACGGACTTCACTGCTATGATGAAGCGTAACCGGAGCGCATTGTAGCACACACACACACACACACACACACACACACACACGGTCGTAGATTACATTAGTCTGGGACACCTTTGGCTTCATGGCGGCTTCTTTGGACAGTGACACAAGATACCCTTAAACTTTCCTTCCTATTGGGTGTCTAGGAGGAGCAAGAGGGACGGAGAGAGGGAGAGATGGAGGGGCATGGCGGCTCTCTCCCTCTCCTCCCCGTGGCAGGTGAGGGGCGGGAGGCAGGAGCGGAGGTGAGGAAGGCAGGCAGGCAGGTAGCGTGGCGGGTGAAGAGTCACGTTTCAAACAGGTTTGTGACAGGCGTTTCCTTACTTCGCTCATGTTATGTTGATGAGAAGGGCGGCGGGGCGAGGGCGGGGGCGGGAGAGGGGATCGGGGATGCGTGGGTGGAGGTGGTAGGCCCGAAATAAGGTCGTCGTTACTCTTAGGTGTTCGTGGGTTTGGTCGTTGTTGTTGATGGTGGTGGTAGTGTTGTTGTTGATGGTGGTGGTAGTGTTGTTGTTGGTGGTGGTGGTGGTGGGTATGTTGTGGGGGGGGGGGGGCGTCATGTGCGTGTATATTGTGTCATGCCCGTGTGTGTGTGTGTGTTTGTGTGTGTGCATGGCGCCAAGGGTGTTGTAAGGTCAGTCACCCCAGAGCCTTCCTACCCCTTCCTCCCCCTCCTCCTCCAGTGCTCCCTGATGCCCCACTTAAGAAGAAGCAACACACTCCCTCGTAAGGAGACGCGGTGCTGGCGGTGATGGGAATGCAGCAGAGGTGGTGGTAGTTGTAGTAGTAGTAGTAGTAGTAGTAGTGACTGAGGTGGTGGTGGTGATGGTAGTAGTCGTAGTAGTAGTCGTAGTAGTAGTAGTAGTAGTAGTAGTAGTAGCAGTAGTAGAATTAGTGGTCAACGTAGTAATAGTAGTAGTTTTAGTGGTAGTAGTAGTAGTAGTAGTAATGAAAGTAGCCTTGTAACAGTAATAGTAGTAGTAGTTGCAGGACCCTAGTAGTGAATCATGCCTTGTTGTGTATAAACATCCTCATCATAAACACACAAACATACATACATACACGTGTCCGTATGTGTTTGAAAGCGTACACACGAGGGTCGACTTTGGGTTTATTTTTATTGTAGTAAATCTGACGCGTGTTTATTGGTGTGTATGTCCACGTGTGTGTGTGTGTGTGTGTGTGTGTGTGTGTGTGTGCCCGCGCGCCTAAACACACCTGATAATGATAGGCTGTTGTCGGTGATAGCGCTGGTAATGGATGTTAGTGGTGGTGGTAATTGCGGAGATAAAATTAGGCATAGCGCTTGTGGCAGTGATGGTGTTCGTAGTAGCAGCAGTAGTAGTAGTAGTATTAGAAGTAGTGGTAGTAGTTTTTGTTGTTTTGTTGTATAATTATCATCGACCCCTGGTACCACACACAATAGCTTTTCTCCTCCTTCTTCGCCTGATTCTCCTCCTCCTTCTCCTCCTCCTCCTCCTCCTCCTGCTCCTCCTCCTCTTCGTCCACCACTTCGCTTCTGCTCCACCACCTTTCCTGCCTACACACACACACACACACACACACACACACACACACACACACACACACACACACCGGGGCCTTCCACCCCTCCACCCCTTCACCCTTAACCTCCCTCCCCCTCAGATAAGTACGTGAGGAGGTTTCGTAATGCAGCCAGTGTATGGGAGGGAGGGAGGAGGAAGCAACAGGTGCTGGCGGACCTATATAGGGAGAAAAGGGTTGGGTACGGTGGAAGGGTGCCGCGTGGGGGAGGGGAGCTCATCCTTAGTAATAGGGAGACAAGAAGGAGGAGGAGGTTAGGGGCAAAGGGGAGGATGACTACTCCAGCCAGACACGCCAAGGCTGCCGCACCGATCCATAGAGAGGGAGGGAGGGAGGGAGGGTGAAAGGTAGGTGGGCAGATAGGTAAGGGCGAGGGAAGACCAGACCAGGGATGGGTGAGAAGCAGCGTTGCCAAATTATCGTACTCAAAACATCGCAATTATCAGTTCCAGAGCCCCGAAACTTTCCTACCCACACAGTTAACGGAATTCCAGTTTAATTATCGTTAAAATCATTACTTATTGATGTCTGTTTGCGATAGCTGTGAGTCAGAAACCAAAAATTACGATGTGCTGAGTGTCTGAGTACAATAATTTGATAACGCTGGTGACAAGGAGGGGTGGCGGTTTTGGACTGAGGGGGGTGGGGGTGACTGGCCGTAGGTGTTCGATGTGGAGAGAGGAGGGGAAGGGGTGCCGCAGGGAGGGTGATGAAGGGGGCAGGGAGTGAGATGATGGTGTAGAAATGGCTGATGGGGACAGGGAGGGGAGGGGAGGTAACGTTCGAGGGGGAAAGGTGGGGATAATGGTGGAGTCAGGGGCCTGGGTGATAGGTAGGGAGGGGAGGGGACGGTTGATGAGTGTTGGAGAGGGCACGAAGGGGGGGCGAGGGCATGGGTCAGGGTGATGGGTGGGAATGGTTGTGATTGATGATGCAGAGTAGATGGGTCCTCAGCCCACTCCAGATATGGGATGGGGAAGCGTGGGGAAGGGGGGGGGGGGGGAGCCAGTACCGTCGGGC
Organism: Eriocheir sinensis; assembly: GCF_024679095.1. Classification (NCBI taxonomy): domain Eukaryota; kingdom Metazoa; phylum Arthropoda; class Malacostraca; order Decapoda; family Varunidae; genus Eriocheir; species Eriocheir sinensis. Next base: position 24,173 of record NW_026111617.1, on the reverse strand, counting down.
TGATAGGCAGAGCAAGAAAGGCGAGGGAGGAGGAGGAAGGAAGGAAGGAAGGAAGGAAGGAAGGAAGGAGGGGAAAGGAGAGAGATGGTAGAGTCTTGGTCATAGAGAAAATAAACAACAAATTGACAAGAAGCGGGAGGTAGAAGAAGCGAAAGGAGGAACGGAGGAAGAGGGTCAAAGAGGAGGAAGGGAAGGGGAAGAAGACAAGAAAGAGGAGGAAGGTCGTAGAGGAGGAACGGAAGGGGAAGAAGAAAGGGGGAGGGGGCTGTAGAGGAGAAAGGAAAGGGGAAGAAGAAAGGGGACGGGAAGAGCAGGGAAAGAAAGACGATAAAAAGGGAGAGGGCAGAATGGAAGAGGTGAAGGGGTTACATGACACGTAGAAAGTGGAGGAGGAGGAGGAGGAGGGGGCCGGGACGGGAGGGGGGAAGGTGGATTGGAGAGGCATTAGGGGAGGAGAAGGGGAGCGTGGTAAGTCGGGGCCTCCTTCAGACTTGTATCCGTCATTACCCCCCACCCATAGACTGCCCCCTCCCTCCCCCCGCGCCCCCTTAACATACACCCCTAACATTAGCCAGCCACGCCCCCCGCCAGCCCCCCTACACTTATACCCCATAGCTCACAGCCCCCAGCCCCCAGCCCCGACCACCACACACCCCCGATATACGACTTTTATCGCTCCCTCACTAACCTGCCAGCCCCGTCACACACACACACACACACACACACACACACACACACACACACACACACACACACACACAATGTCAAATCTGGGAGGCGCTTCTTGCTTAACAACTCTCCCCAACACTTTTTGCCGCCAACAGATGCCCCCCCTTCCCCCCTCCCGCCCCTATTTTCTCTCTCTCTCTCTCTCTCTCTCTCTCTCTCTCTCTCTCTCTCTCTCTCTCTCTCTCTCTCTCTCTCTCTCTCTCTCTCTCTCAGTTATCATCATTATCACCATCATTTTACATACAATATCACCTTTTTCTCCCTCCCCCCCTTCCTCCCTCTCTCTCCTCCCCCTCTCACTTCTTATCTCTCCCACTCCCTCCTCTCCTCTCCTCTCCACATAGCATATCCTCCCCTTCTCACCCCCCCCTCCTGTGTGTCTCCTCTTCACACACACCATACCACCTCATCTCACTATCGCGTCACCACCATGCACCGAACACCAACCCAACCACACCTCCACCTTGCCATTCTTCAACCCCACCACCACCACCAATTCCAACCCATCCCCACCACCACTTCAAACCAACCTCACTCCAACCCAACCACCACCACCGCCTCATCACCGCTAGCTTTGTCATTGTCTGTAATATTCAATGCTCGGACCCCACCACCACCACCACCACCAGCCGGCCGGTCAGCCCTCGCCAGCCGCCGCCCCGCAGTAGGAGGGCGGCGGGCGAGGTAGGCGCTGCAGGGGACACATGCGGGGAAGATGAGAGAAAGAGTCGTTAGGTTGGGTTATGAGGCCTTCATTATGGAGAGCCGGTGATTCGGGGAGGAGGAGGAAGAGGAAGGTCAAAAGGATGGAGATGGAAGGGAGGAAGAGGAAAGGATTGGGATGGTGGAAGAGGAGAGAATGGGATCGTAACCAAGTGAAAGAGGGAGGAGGAGGAGGACGGAGAAGAGAGGAGGATACTAGAAGAAAACGAAAAATGGAGGAG
>NW_026111617.1:0-17500 GCF_024679095.1 Eriocheir sinensis | reverse complement strand
GCCACCGTTATTCTTTCTTTTTCTCCCTACACCATTTTCCTTTTTTCCTTCCTCTTCCTTTTCTCTTCCCTTTCTTCACTGTCTCTTTCCTTTTCCCATTTCCATCCTCTCAATCACCTCTTCATGGTTTTCTCCTTTGCTCTTTCTTCCTTCCATACCAATTCTTTTTTTTTCCTCCTTTTCCTCTTCTTTTTCATATTTTTATCCCCAACTCTTTCCTCCTCGTCTATCCTCTTTCCTTTATCCTCTCCTCCACCCTCCTCTCCCCTCTTATCCTCTTCTCTCTTTCTTCCTTTCCTCGATTTTTTTTCCGTCCCCCTTCTCTCCCCTTTCATCTCGGCCCCTAATTCCCACCTCTCCCTCATTCCCCTCTTTCTCTTTGTCCTTTTTATTGCCTCTCTCTCTCTCTCTCTCTCTCTCTCTCTCTCTCTCTCTCTCTCTCTCTCTCTCTCTCTCTCTCTCTCTCTCTCTCTCTCTCTCTCTCTCTCTCTCTCTCTCTCTCTCTCTCTCTCTTATTCTCTCTCACCTCTCCTACATTATAATATTTTCATTCTCTCTCTCTCTCTCTCTCTCTCTCTCTCTCTCTCTCTCTCTCTCTCTCTCTCTCTCTCTCTCTCTCTCTCTCTCTCTCTCTCTCTCTCTCTCCTCTCTCTCATTTTTTCTCTCCTTCCCTCCCACTGCGGCGCATCTCCTATTCCACCAGTTTCTCCTTTCTCATATGTTTATTAATTTTTGTTTTCCCTTCTATCTTTTACTTCTTGCATCCTTCCCTGGTTTTCCTCACATTTACGTTCATTCTTTCCTACATTTCCTTTTATTGCTTCCTTTCTCTCGCACCTTTCTTCCTTTTTCCTTTTCCATGATTTTCTTTCTTTCTTCCCTTATTCCTTTTATTTTCTTCACTTTCTTTCGTATCCTTCTCCCTTGTAACCTTAATTCTTTCCTTCCAATTATCTATGATAGCGGAACCCTTCTTTGTTTCTTCCTGCTCATTATTCCTTTACTTTCTTCCTTATTGCTTCTCCGCCTTCAGCATTCCTTCTTCAGCCTTCCATCCTCCTCCTTTCGTATGATTCTTCTACTCGCCTTCCGTTCCTATTTCCATATCATTATTTTCTTTCTCTGTACCTTTTCTTTTCTTCCACTCTTTCACTTCAGTAATCAATTCTTTCCCTTCTTCCCTCATTAGTGTACCAACCCTATCCATCTTCTCACTTCAGTTTTGGCTATATCCTCTCTCTCTCTCTCTCTCTCTCTCTCTCTCTCTCTCTCTCTCTCTCTCTCTCTCTCTCTCTCTCTCTCTCTCTCTCTCTCTCTCTCTCTCTCTCTCTCTCTCTCTCTCTCTCTCTCTCTCTCTCTCTCTCTCTGTGTGTGTGTGTGTGTGTGTGTGTGTGTGTGTGTGTGTGTGTGTGTGTGTGTCGACAATAAAACTACTTCAAGTTTAATGTTTTTGTTTGTTTATTGACTCAAGGTTCTCAACTAAAGTATCTCTCATCCAAGTGTGTGTGTGTGTGTGTGTGTGTGTGTGTGTGTGTGTGTGTGTGTGTGTGTGTGTGTGTGTGTGTGTGTGTGTGTGCTTCCTTATTTGTTTGTTGGGAGAAAGGTGAGAGGGGGGAGGTGAGGGACAGCTGTTTGTGCCTCGTGTGTGTGTGTGTGTGTGGCAACAGGACCACCCAAAGCTTTACGAGGACTGGAGTCACCGACATAGCAGGAAGGAGGAGGAGGAGGAGGAGGAGGAAATGGATGTGATGAAAGAGGAGGAGGAAATTGAAGGGATGGAGAGAATAGTAGGAGAAGAAATAGAACTTGGAAGACTGGAAGAGGATATATTAGAAGAAAAGGAGGAAGAGGAGGAGGAGGACAGGAAGAACAGATAGTAGAAGGAAAAGGAAAATAGAAAAGGAGGGACAGAACTGGAAGAGGAGATGGAGCATAAGGAAGGAAAATTAAATATAGAAGAATTGTAAAGTAGAAGAAGGCATAAAATGAGAGAGAGAGAGAGAGAGAGAGAGAGAGAGAGCAAGGACATGGGGCTCAGGAGGGTAAAGGAGAGACATAAAGGAAAGAAAACAAAAGTAGAGAAGAGAAAATAAATTAAAAAGAAAACATGAAAGGAGGAAGAGAGTAAAAGTAAGGAGGTGAGAAAGGAAGGAATGGAGAAGGAGAGGAAGAAAGGCAAGAGACGAGACGGAAATATTAGCAAAGGGAAGCAAAATAGGAATTGGAAAAGTAAACAAAGCAGGAAAGGTTATAATTAAAGTAGAAAGTGTTTGAAGTTAAACGAAGCGAATTGAAAGCAGGAAACGAAAGGACAGGGAGAAGAGAATTGACTGAAGCTAAACAGAAAGATAAGGAACGAAGGTAAAAGGCAAGGACGGGAAAGATAAGAACAAGGAAGGGAAAACAAGGAAGCAAATTAAGCGAAAATAAGGAAAGGAAAGATAAATTGGGAAAGAATGAACAGACTGAAAGAGGAACAAGGTAGTGAGGGAAAGAGAATAGGAAAGAAAGAAATTAAGGAAATGGAAAATACAGTGAAGAGAAGCTAGTAGAAGAGTAGGGAAGGAAAAGGAAGTAGAGTGAAGACAAATAAAGGGGATGTAAAGGAAAGGTATAAAGAAGAGAGGAGAATAAAGAAAATGTAAGATAAACAAAAGAAAGGGAAGGGAGAAGGAATGATGAGAGGAAGCGAAGTGAAGGGAAGGGAGAAAGTGTGGAGAAGGGAAAGGAAAGGAATGAGAAGGGAATGCGGGTGAAAATGAAAAGGGGGGAACTGAAATGGGAAGAAAAGAGAACGGAGGAAACAAAGAAGGGAAGGAATTGGAGTGCAGACAGGAGAGGAAATGGAATGGGAGGGGAGAATACCGGTGGGAACAGAGAAGGGAAGGGAATATAAGTGAAGATAGAGGAAGAGGGAACTGGAATGGGGAGGAGAACAAATGAACCAGGGAAGGGAAGGGAAGGGAATAGGAGTGAAGATAGAGGAAATGGAAAGGAAAGGGGGGTATCGGAGGGAACAGAGAAGGGAAGGGAATACATGTGAAGATAAAGGAAGAGAGGAAACTAGGATGAGAAGGAAAGAGAAGAGATGAACCAGGGAAGTGAACGGAATAGGAGAGAAGATAGAGGAAATGGAAAGGAAAGGGAGGGTATGGAGGGAACAGAGAAGGGAAGGGAATACACAAGATAAAGGAAGGGAAACAGAAAAGAAAACGGATAGGTCAAGGAAGGGAAGGGAAGAGAAGTAAATACGAATGAAGATAGAGGGAACTGGAATGGGAAGGAAGGGAAGGGAAGGGAAGGAAAGGCCTGGCGGTCGGGCAGGCGTCTTATACAGGTCGTTGAGGCCCGCCAGAATCGTTGGCTCGCCCATAGTCGTGGCCTGAAGCGACACGAGACGACCAGGAGGGATGGTAACTGCCCGGGCGAGGGTCGTAGAGAGAGAGAGAGAGAGAGAGAGAGAGAGAGAGAGAGATTGACTTCATAGGGCGTACATGCAGAATTAAAAGTGAAGAAAACCGCTCATTAATAATCATATGCTTCTGCCTCCCTGTCTTCTGCCCTCCTCTCCCTCCCTCCCTCCTTCCCTTCCTTCCGCAGATAGGCAAGAAGAAGAGGGAGGAGGAGGAGGAAGAGTGAACATATAGTGAATCACGGAAGTAGGGGAATGAAGGGGAACTAGAGCGAGGGAGAAAGAGTAGAAGAGAAGGAAGGGAAGGGAAGGAAGAAGAGTCGTAGAGAAAAGGGGAGAAGAAATATATGCGCAGCAGGATTCGCTAATGATGGAGGGACAACAGTGAGTTTAGGGAGGAAGAGAAGGAGGAGGAGGAAGAGGAGGAGGAGGAGGAGGAGGAGCTGAAGAGGCCATCAAGTGGAGGGAGGAAAGGAGGGAAAGTGAGTGATGATGGAAGAGAAATGGCATGGCAAAGGGTAGTAAAGGAAAGGGAAGGGAAGGGAATCTCTCTCTCTCTCTCTCTCTCTCTCTCTCTCTCTCTCTCTCTCTCTCTCTCTCTCTCTCTCTCTCTCTCTCTCTCTCTTTATTATTCCCTGTAAATGGCACGATCGTTACTTTCGACAGGGCAGGCTTCTGAATTTATGAGAGAGAGAGAGAGAGAGAGAGAGAGAGAGAGAGAGAGAGAGAGCATTATAGGGGAGGGGAGATTTCGGTTCCTGGCTTGCATCTTTCATGAGAGGGAACGTGAGGGTAGGGGGGGGAGGTAGAGAGAAGGTTGGAGGTGATGATGAAGGAGGAGGAGTAGGAAGACGAGGAGGAGGAGGAGGAAGATAATTAATGTAAAGGCTGTAATGGTGAATAATTAAATATCTTCCCTTAACTAACTTATTATCATTACTGTTACTATTATTATTCATTTATTTTATTTTTCATCATATATGTTTACAATTTTACTTTTCTCCTTCCTCCGGGTAACACACACACACACACACACACACACACACACACACACACACACACACACACACACACACACCGACTTACTAATACTCCGCCACCACCACATCCGCTCCTTTATTAATCCCTCGGCCCGAGATGTCTGCCCTTACCTGTGTTTTAGCATACCTGGCGCGCTCCTGAACTCCGCCTTGTTACCCTCGCTCCCTCTCCTCCCACCCCTCCTCCGCCTCCTCCTAGTCCTTGCCGTTAAACCACGTGGGGATGTCGCTTTTTTGGGCTGCGCTGGGTGGTGGTGGTGGTGGTGGTGGTAGTGATGTTATTGGTGGTGGTGGTGGTGATGTTATTGGTGGTCTACTTCGATCCTTTCATCTTTTCTTCCTTTCCTCTTTTTTTTTTTTTTTTTTTTGGGGGGGGGGGGGGTCAAGCGAGGCTAATTGCAAGGCAAACATTGAAAAGGAGGATAAGGTTACGCAAGAGAGAGAGAGAGAGAGAGATTTAAGACGTTCCTAATATGGAGTTTGTTTTCTACTCATCTGTCTTGCTCATTTTATCTCTTGTCAGGCGAAGTTTGTGTTGTTGCTGTTGTATAAATAAGTGGATAAATGGATAGATAGATGGATAAATAAATAGATAGAGGAATAAATTAGATAAGGTAGCCAGGAAATGATGACCTACGTACACTAACATGGTGGAAAGACTTAATAATATAAAGGATGACTAGCAAGATGTCGAAAGAGATGAATAAGTAAGTAGGTAGAGAGGTAGAGAGGTGGTGTTGGTGGTGGTGGTGATGCCGCCATCTGCCCTGTCCTGCTCCCGATACAGAGAAGGCAACTAAAGAGCAGGTTACGCAAGCCGTCTGCGGGAGAGAGAATAATGAGTAGGAAGGGAGAGGATTACCAGAGAGAGAGAGAGAGAGAGAGAGAGAGAGAGAGAGAGGTCGTCAGAGGAGGAGGGAGGAATCAAGTTAGAAAAAAAGGATATGAAGAAAGCCCCGAAACCAGGTCGGTAGAGTTCACGCTAACAAGAGAGAGAGAGAGAGAGAGAGAGAGAGAGAGAGAGAGAGAGAGAGAGAGAGAGAGAGAGAGAGAGAGAGAGAGACAACAACAATAATAATAGCAACAATAACAACACCAACACCGACGGAAGCAGCAGAAACAGAAACAGCGGCAGCAACAGCAGTAACAGCAATATAAACACCACCACTACAAACAACAACTATAACAACAAGTGGTAACAACAACAAAAAGAGGTGGTTTAAGAAACGGACCCAGCAGCAGGCAGGACCACACCTCACCTCACCGAGCACGCGACCCCCCCAACCCCACCTGACTCACTCACAGGACGTCTGGTCACCGAGGGAGATCAGAGGAGGGGAAAGACGCCGGTGTGGATACTGCTTCCGCCCCGACCACACAACCGAGGCGTGCTACGGCCGTGCTGCTGACCATCGCCAGGAAATGCTGCTCAGGAGAGTCCTGACGGAAGGCTTGGGAAGGCAGCAAACTCTCCAACCTCAGCAGCCCTTTCAGGACACCCAGCAGGCCCCCACCTGGCAACACCAACAACAACAGCCTGAGCTTCACCGCACCTGGCCCGCCCCCTCGTGGCAGGACAGACACTAACACGTCTCGCCTCACCACCACACCTCTCTGCCTAGCCAACGCGAGGCGGCGAGGGCATGGGCGCGTCACCCGGCATCTCACCGTCGTGTCGGCCAATGTCAGGGGACTGCGCACAAATGTTGGCGACCTCACCCACAATTTTGTCCTGCGCCATCGAGCCGACGTTGTTGCTGTGACGGAAACGTGGCTCACTGAGGAGGTGGAGCCGACGTTTGGCAAAATCCCGGGTTATTCCCACTGGGTGAGGAAAGACCGGGAGAACAGAGTAGGCTAGGTGGAAGCGTGGCTGCCTGCTTAGGACTGCCTGAATGTACAGGAGCTTTAGGTGACGCTGCCTCACCAAACAGAGCTCTGTTTTCAGGGTGGCACTGACGGACATCAGTGGTCTTCTCCTCTATGTCATATACCGCCACACTAGTCAAGGGTGGGCTCCTCTGGATTGCCTTCATGACGGAGGAGCTCGACCCCCTGCTCCTGCGTCACCAGGGCTCCCTTCTGATGGTAGCGGGAGGTCTGAACTCCCACCTGGAACAGGGAGCCTTCGACAATCTCCTGACGGTGCAGGGTTTGGTAAACCACATAACCTTCCCCCACACATGAGCGAGGAGGGCTACTGGACCCTGTGCTGTGCTATCGGACCTCCCCGAGGCCAGCCTCTGAGTGCAAGCAGCTGCAGCCAGTGGGCAGCTCTGACCACTATACCGTACTGGCTCGGGTTGAGCTGTCCACAGAGAGGGAAGACGCAGTCCCGCGCATCTTTTGCCTTTGGGAGAGGACCGACTGGCCGTCCATGAGACACGCCGTGGAGGACATGGACTGGGAGACCCTGCTGGTGGGGGACGCCGAGGCCAAGGCACTGGCTTTCACCACCAAGCTTCTTGCCCTCCAGCATCAATATGTCCCCAGCAGTGTACCTCGCCAGGCCTAGTGACCCCGCTTGGTTCGGTTTCCGATGCAGGGTTGCTGCCGAGGCCAAGCATGCCGCCTGGGAGAGGTACAAGCGTCATCCGTCACACCAAAATAAGGTCCAACACCGGGAGGCCTGCAAACGGATGACAGCTACCTGCGCGTGGGCGAAGAGGCGACAGAGAGAGGACCTGCAACGGAAACTTTGCGGCCCAGGAGTTGGCAACAAAACCTGGTGGAGTCTCGTTAAGGAGCGGCAGGGGGCTAACCAACACCATGCCGTCCCTCCACTCACCAGGCCTGACGGATCCACGGCCACAAGCAGTGGAGACAAGGCCTCACTCCTGGCTGAACTGTTCGCCAAGAAAATGAAGGTTGGTGACCCGGGACGACCCGCACCTGTGCTGCCCCAAGAAACCGACCGTGTTGTCTCCTCTGTGTCGGTGACGGCAGGGCAGGTTGAGCGGCTGCTCAACGCGGTGGACGTGGGTAAATCCATTGGCCCGGATGACATCAGCCCGCGGCTCTTCAAGGATTGCGCCAAGTAGCTCTCAGGTCCTCTCTCCGCCGTCTTCACGTCTTGCCTGAGGGAGTGCAAGTGGCCCTCAATATGGAAGGAGGCGCGTGTGGTTCCGGTCCACAAGAAAAATTCGAGGTCTGAGCCCAGCAACTACAGGCCCATCTCCTTGCTTTCTGTGGTGGGCAAGGTGCTGGAGCGTGTAGTGGCTGCAGTCATCTGTCAGCACCTGAGTGAGAGCCATCTCCTCTCAGATAGACAGTTTGGCTTCAGGACTGGCCGGTCCACCGCGGACCTCCTCCTCTCCAATGATTGGCAAGACGCATTGGATGAAGACCTGGACACACTCGTGGTAGCCCTGGATATTGCTGGAGCCTTTGACAGGGTTTGGCACGCGGGGCTCATTAAAAAGCTTCGTGTCAAAGGTGTCCAGGTTGCCTTTCTGATGCTGCTCAAGGATTACCTCCAGGGGAGGACCCTTCAGGTGGTGATCAACGGGCAGTCATCAAGGCCTTCACCAATGCACGCCTCACTTCCACAGGGTTCTGTGCTCGGCCCAATCCTGTGGAACATATATATCGACGATCTCCTCCGGCAGCTATGGGCAGTGTCAGCCTACGCCGATGACTCCTACTGCCGCCCCGACAGCCAGCGAGCCGTCGAGATCAACAGGCAGCTCAGCCTGGTGGAGCAGTGGGGAGAGGAGTGGCAGGTCACCCTCGCCCCGGAGAAGACGCAGGCCAAGGACATCTCACGGTCCCCAGACGCCTCTCGAGCAGTCTCAGGCCAGCTGCGTCTTGGAGGCAAGAGTCTGCCCCTCCAGGATCACATCAAGGTCCTGGGAGTGTCTGTGGACCAGAGCCTGCGCTTCGACCATGTGGGGTTCTTGAAAGGTCTGGACTTCCGAAAATCCCGTAAATTCTCAGCAATAAAAAATATAAAATAAAATATCTGAAAATTGAGTTATCAGACTCACAGCCCCTCTAGTCCTTATTATTATTTAAATATCTGACCAGTCACATCTCTCATAGGGTAAGCAAAAGCCAGATAAAACCTGCTCTTAAGTTTATTGAAAGCAACAAAGAAACTCGCTGGAAATTAAGAATAATTAATTAATACCAAGCACACAGCAACCTAGCTATCTATCTTAAAACATCCTAGCAAATGGTTACTTAGCTGTAGGTGGGAGAAAGGGGGAGCCACACCCTGATCTGCCTCGTGTTCTGGAGCCCTGGAGTCCTTCTTCAATCCTCTCTGCAACACGCCGTGCCCTCCTTACCTCCCACGGGCTTCCCTGACCTGAGTACACAGTCACTCTGGACTTGCGGATACTACAAGGCTGGAAAGACCACCACGATGAGAAACGTGGCGCGGGAGGATGTGAGGGACGTTTGCTTGCGGCAAAATCTGGGAGGGAGATGGCTTGGAAGATGGCGGCGGGGCCCACAATGCTCCGCTCCCCGGCCGCGGTCAAGATGGCAGCTCTCGCCATACTGACATCTCGTTTTCTGTGCAACACACTAAACGCCCTAACGGCTATGGATTTATTATTTATTAATAACCTAACACATGCACTTGGTCAGAGTGGGTCATGCATCCCACACATAGCTCAGCGTTGGCAGTAATAACGAATATGATTTGAAAAGGTCGCAGCTCCCGCCTACCTGTTTTCCCGCCTGATCTGTGACTACTCCCGCTCTCTCAGTCAAAATGGCGGTCACTTCCGCGGTAATTTTCCACGGGCCACTCCCTGAATAATGAAATCATGACAGACCACCACGTCCGAGCTGTTGCCCGCCAGGCCTCCCTGCGAGTCTCTGCCCTGCGAAGAGTGGCGGGATCCCTCGACCCACGGGGCATCCTCACTCTCTTCAAGGCACAGATACGACCGTATCTGGAGTACGGTGCCCTGTGCTGGATGTCGAGTGCTGCCACCCACATGCAGAGGCTCGACGCAGTGCAGCGACGAGCACTGCGTCTGGTGGAGGCCAGCGAGCACCTGGAGGAGTCGTCTGCCACTGTGACGTCGCTGGAGCACCGCCGTGATGTCTCAGCACTGGTGGTGTGCCACAAAGCCCAGGTGCAGGGGGTTCCCCACCTCAGCAGCTTGAGGCTCCCTCCACGCGCTGCCCAGAGGCTCACCCGGACTGCACTCGCCAGTGACCAGCTTGTGGAGGTGCCTCGATCACACTCCAGACAGCACCAGCGCACATATACAGCCAGGACCACACGCCTGTGGAACATGTTCACGGCAGCCACTCCCCAAGTGGAGAACATGAACATGCAGCAGGTGAAGCTGGCTGCTCACAGGTGGCGTGAGGGATACCCAAGTGCGCTAGTGGTATAAATATAAAGTGACAAACTGACAATATTCCAAATTGCTTTTACATGTTTTCTTTCTTTTCCGTATTTTGTATTTGTATGTGTTGAATGTGCCAACAGTCGAAAATTAATTTTGTCCCATACGCAGGCTCTTAAAATAGTTATACCAAAAAAGTGTAATTTTGAGGCTCCTTTTTGTAGAAGAATGTTTAAATAAAAAAGAGAGAGAGAGAGAGAAATCAGTTGTTGTTGCGAAGGTGGGAGGGGGCGGCGGCGACACAGTGGCTATGCTCTCGTGGCTGACTACTGCTCCGAGACGTCTCAAGTGGGGCCAGATATGATAGCAGTGCTACATACTTACCCTCAGGAATGCCAGCCAGCCCGAAGCGTGCGAATGTCGTGAGAGCTGAATGAGGAGTGGCTTGGCGAGGAGGAGGGGAAGGAAGAGGAGCGTGTTGTGAGAGCATTATTCACTGGGGGTATATGTTTGCTTTCCATGATCAATATTGCGCTCGGTGTGTCATGCCGCGTATTTGAATAACACCTGATTTGACAAGGTTATATCGTGATGTTTTTTTACCGGGTCTGTATTTCACGTCGTGTTGTTGTTAAGTGTGCCCTTGTTTTGAATTCGCTTTTGTGCCGTTGTGAAGTCTTTTGTGTTCTCTCTTTTGCCAATTAACTAACTGACTAAGTAGAGTTCCCAGCTGATGTGAGTGAATGGGTGAGTGAGTGTGTGTGTTTTGGCTTGTGTCTGTGAGGTGGAGAGTGAGTGGATGAGTGTGTTGGGTGAGTGAGTTAGTGAGTTTGTTTTGGTTTGTCTGTGAGGTGGAGAGTGAATGAGTGGATGAGTTTGTGTGTGAGTTTGTTTGGTTTGTGTCTGTGAGGTGGAGAGTGAGTGGATGAGTTTGTGGGGGATCAATGAGTGAGTGTGTTTTGGTTTGTGTCAGTGAGGTGGAAAGTGAGTGGATGAGTTTGCGTGGTGAGTGAGTGAGTGAGTTTGTTTTGGTTTGTGTCTGTGAGGTGGAGAGTGAGTGGATGAGTGTGTTTGGGGTGAGTGAGTGAGTTTGTTTTGATTTGTGTCTGTGAGGTGGAGAGTGAGTGGATGAGTTTGTGCGTTGTGAGTGAGTGAGTGAGTTTGTTTTGATTTGTCTGTGAGGTGCAGAGTGAGTGTTTTGCTGCGTGCGTTTGGAGTGGTGGTTGAGTGTGTGATCAGCGAGTGCGTGCGTGCCCTTTCGAGTGTTGTGGTGGCGATGGTAGTGTGTGTGTGTGTATGTGTGTGTCACTAAGTGTCTCTCTCCCCCTCTCTCCTTCCTCTCATTCTCCTCTTCCCTGCTCGCTGCTCTCCCAGCCTTCCCCTCTCACATTAAGTTACGACACCGCCGCCTCTCCCTCACTCTCCCTGAAAGCCCGTCTTTGGGTCTTTTTGTCCCGCCGCCACACACTCCCAGTCTTCCCCGAACTCTCTGCCAGACCAGTTAACGTCCGGAACGAGGGAAATATAAATAAGGCTTAGGCGCAGGTAGATAAGTAGATGGATAAATGGATAGATAGATGGAAAATAAGGTAAATAGGTAGCTACAAAAAGATGAGTTGCACACGCTTACAAAGGCTGGAGACTTAATAATATAAAGGATGACTAGGAAGATAGAAGAGATGTATAGATGAGAAGGTAAATAGGTATGTAATTAATAGCTATAATTAATCATAGGAAAAGACACAAAAGTATAGTAACGAGTGCTGGAAGGACCTGAGGAATGGGAAGGGAAAGAGAAGGGTGAAGGTGGAGGGTGGTGGAGGTGAGGAAGTTATGTCATTATGTAAGGACAAGGTGGACGAACTGGCGAGGTTTGAGGTGGACGGGCGTGGTCTGGCTTCACTCCTGATGGTGGTGGAGGTGGTGGTAAGCTGGTTAGAAGGGGAGGAGGAGGGGGGTGAAGGGCGTTGGGGGATGTGGGCGGGGAAGGTTATAGAGAAGAGCTCCGGGGAGGTGTGGCTCAAGACCCCTCTCTGTCCCTCTTCCTCTTCCCTTCCTCTTCCTCCCTCCACACCCCCATCCGTTCACCCTCTCCCTTCTCTCCCCCTTCTCCTCCCTCTCCTAATGGTATTACGGGTTTCTCTACTCCCCTCCTCCTCCCTTCTCCCCTCCCTCTTCTATACGCAAGGCTCGGTCAAGGAGCTCATGTTTGGGGAAGGCTGTGTGTGTGTGTGTGTGTGTGTGTGTGTGTGTCGTTCAGCCAGCCACGTGAGGCAAGGACACACACACACACACACACACACACACACACACACACACACACTTCTCGTATCGTCCCTACTACTTGTCAGCTCCCCAAATATATTGAACATCGATGTTTTTTCGTTGGTGCTGTTTTGGCATCCCCGGGGGCTATTTTAGTGCTTATAGCCTATTTAATGGTGCCAGGGAGGGAGGGCTGCCAGCGGGCTTGGTGTGATGGTGTGGGGCGGCGGCGGCGTATCTATGTCTGGGGTAGGGGAGGGCGTTGTGGTATGGTGGTGGGGGTTGTGCCTCCTCCTCCTCCTCCTCGTTGTTGTTCTTTTTCTCCATGATTTTCTCTGAGTGCGTTCAAGGAAGGGATAAAAGAGGACGCTGTTTATTCAATCTCTTTGACGCTCCATAAAAGATGCACGTAATAGTCCTGAAGGGAAAACAAAGAGATAGTTTTTTCCTCTCTTTTCACGTAGGTATATATTTTGTTGACACCCGCATGTGAATTCGGCAAGCATTGATTTAGTAATAGGGTGGTGGGGGAATGGAATAGACTCAGCAATCACATAGTTAGTGCAGGGACGATAGCTTGTTTTAAGAGTAGACTGGATAGCTACATGGACGAGGATGACAGGTGGCAGTGAGGTGTGGGTGCAGTAAGGTGACGGGGTACTGGATGCGTGCCTAGTACCGCCGGTATAACGAGGATCAAGCCTCTACCTGTAACCCCTGTAACTACACCTCACCCACCGTGAGTAGTGGGGGGGATTCTGGAGCTGACCTGTGTTGGCCACCCGGTCTCTTGCAGTTTCCATATGTTCTTATGTTCTTATGTTGACATGGCATTGATTAACTTTACTTTGCCTCTGAGCTATCCGCCTGAAGGTTGTTTGTGTTGAGCTAGAATGTCCGGTGAAGCTTATCGGGTTGCTGTCGTTTCTGTTATGGCGACCCGATTCAATTTTGAGGCAACAAATACATGTGTTCGTAGCGAGCGACGCAGCTCAATAGAGAAAAAGACCGAACCCGGATTTGGATGTCTGGATATCTCTCCTTGACCGCTGACTGGTACAAGGTGTGTGTGTGTGTGTGTGTGTGTGTGTGTGTGTGTGTGTGTGTATTCCTAGGTTTAATGCCCCCTTTTTTTCTGGACTCGTCAAGTGTGAATTTCTTGTCATGTTTTTCCCTGATGCGAGAACAGATTTTTTTTTTTTTTTTTTTTTTTTTTTTAAGAAACCGATATCTCTTCTCCGTTGTTCGTCAGTTTTGTCTTCATTCATCAGTTATTAAGTAGATATCTTGATTATCATCATTAAACATTATGATTCGTGCTCACACACACACACACACACACACACACACACACACACACACACACACATACAGGATGTGTGTGTGTGTGTGTGTGTGTGTGTATATATATATATATATATATATATATATATATATATATATCTATATATATATATATATATATATTCATACATACATACAGAGAGAGAGAGAGAGAGAGAGAGAGAGAGAGAGAGAGAGAGAGAGAGAGAGAGAGAGAGAGAGAGAGAGAGAGAGAGAGAGAGCAGGACTGCACGGAGCTGTAGTAGCAGTAATAAATTCGTGACATGAAGAAAGTTGTCTGTAACAAAAAACATCCGACCCCTGGGACGGATTCATCATATTATAATTGTTCCGACGGCAGCACCGGGAGGGATGAGGAATGACAGCCCTGTAAATGTGTCACATTAAAGGTGATAGATAGCAAGCGCCCGCCGCCCGTGCTCACCTCTTTATCAGCTATACACTGGCAGCGGCAGGGCAGAGGTCAGGTGTGCCCGCCGCCGCCACTGTCGTCACCATCTCAAGCCTCGGTTTTCAACCTACGACACTGACCGACGGGTGGGTGGTTGTCTGGGCTGCTGCTGGTGGTGTCTGAACGCCGCCGCGGCCTCGCCACCACCCAGATTTCGTTATGTAAGACATGGAGACGTGACAAATCGTTAGGAGAGCGGGTAGTTGGATTTTCAAGCAGCAAACAACGCAGAACGTCATAAAAAGGTCGGCGTGAGTCATGTGGCGGCGTGCAGGATGAAGGCTATGTCTTGTGTGTGACGGGACTTGAGCGGCGGCTGTCGCATGAAAGCTGCTGTATACATGGCTGTACCCGATGACCCGCAGCGCCTTCCGCGGGCCGGCACCAGCCACACGCCCCCGCATCCGCTCCCGCCCCCACCTTCACCTATGCAGACTATAAGTGTTTCCACCCTCACATTTATTCACGAGGGCTGATACATAGATTCGCCTTTTTTTCTATTTCACATGAATCCCGGCTCATCACGGGGTGACGTGCAGACGACAGCCCGTCCTGCGTGGCGCCGGTGCTGTCCCGCGTCCGATTCCCCTCACGAGGGCTGGGGCCGCTTGAGACCTCTGCAAGGCCGCCGCGCTGCCTCCTCTCTACTGCTCTCCTTATTATGCCACGAAAGAGCAAAAGATAGAACTTAGACGCTCACATTCTAATGGAAACAAGACACGAAAGTAAAAATAATATCCCCGACCATCTTGCTAACACCGAGGCTTGTGATTCTGACAGTGGCAGTATCTACGCAGTTGCGAGACACGTGGAGTAAGGGTTGGGCTGGGGGCTGGTGGGGGGGAGACGGAGCTCTGCCGGAAGAGTAATGGGGGCAGGCTAGACATGGAGGGTAACAGAGAGGGGTGAAACAACATCCTCCATCCCGTCACAATATCCTGAAGGGAATCAGCGTTAAGGTGGGGCAGGTAACCAAGGAGAGAGACTCGTTTATGGTGGCGGGAGATACCAGCTGCCATGCTTCACCCCCCCCCCCCTCCACCTCTCTCTCTCTCTCTCTCTCTCTCTCTCTCTCTCTCTCTCTCTCACACACACACACACACACACACACACATGCCTTCACAGCCGTTTCTGACACTTAAAAAAATTGCAGTAATGACACTAATAGATGGTATTTGCGTGGCGTGCAGTGTGGTGTGTCTGGAGCTTGGGACGGGCAACCAGACGTCCAGGGTGACCTTTTCCTGGGTGTGTCCGCAGCTGGAGAGTGACGTCACGGATACCAATGCGTCGCCTCACAGTCTCGTCATTCTCGCCCGCCAGCTGGCTCGAGGGAAACGCCGCGCACCCCTCGCGTGGGTGTCAATAGCGGCGGCGTTATGGCAGCGCAAACGTCACCGCCTCCCACGAATTGCATTACTCAGAGTGGTAGTTTTGTTGTGGTATTATGTTGTATTCAGTGGAGAAGGCACGCAGACGTTCATCCACATTCACACAAACGTTGGAATATCAGTCACAGGAGTTCCTAAGGAGGGGAAATCTTTTCCAGCTTCATTCGGAGGAGCCAAGGGACAGCATCAAAGTCACTGTCAAGGTTGAGACATCCCAAGGTTATCGTAAGACCAAGATTCCTAAAGACCGTTTTATTCCCCCCTTAACTGGTTCCACCAAAGTGTACCCTGAAAGGGTGGAGTCATTTAGCTGTGCCTGTGGGCGCGCCCCACCTTGATAAACGGGGGACACTTCATGCCTCGCTCTGCCTAGCGCTTGATTCGGAGGGTGATGAAGTTCTACGTTAATAAAACAGATTGAGTCATCAGACGTTTCTTTTTTTTCACAGTTTTATAAAAATAAAAAAATAACCAGTTATCGAAGCCCGGACACGGGTTGCATTCATACCAGTGTTTCTGGCTGCCTGTTATTTCAGTCGTCAGGGGAATGTGCGGTGGCCAGCTGGCCCCGCGCGGTGATGAGGCCCATGTCTTGCATCACACCACCTTTGCGTGTGGAAGGTGATCTCGTGCCACAGACTTACATACTAGACTGCTCGTCCCCATCTCCCTGTACTGTGCTAAGTGAAGCCGGCCTGGGGCCGTGGGTGTACCCAGTTCATCCAAAACCGACTTCACACACCTCGCTCCCACCCTGTTTCCTGACCCCAACATTCATTTTTAAGAAAAACTGAGACCACCATCATCTTCCTGAGAAAATTCTGCATCACACTAGCATAAAATTGTAACAATAATGTAAAAATACACATACGAAAATCAGAGTTAAATGAAGTAGGGAGCACACATTTTCTTGCATTTATTTCCCCTTCAACTCCTTAGTACTCAGCTGGTTGTCGTCGCATCACCTTTATAAGCCCAGATCCGAAATCTGCATGCTTTTCTGCTTCTGATGGTGTAGGGTACGTCCCGAGGCAAGAATATACATAGGGTCAAATCGCCTCCGAACATAAGTCGAGCCGTGACGGCGTTCATTCGCCTCAGCATTAAATTTTTACTCAGACTCGCCGCTCTCGCACAGACAGCTGTAGGGAGGGATTCCAGCTTACCAGTAATAAACTCCCGTTAACTTGTAATGGCCAGAAATGTGCTACAGCTGTAATGGTATTTTTCCCCATGTAAATAGAGTTAACGGGATGTTTGCGTAGCCATATATAAAAACATAAGAACATAGGGAAACTGCAAGATGCCGGGTGGCCTACACAGGGCAGCTCCAGAATCCCCCCCACTACTCACGATGGGTGAGATGTAGTATCAGGGATTACAGGTAGAGGCTTGATCCTCGTTTACCTTCGGTACGGGCGTACGCTCCAGTACCCTGTCTCCTTACTGCACCCACACCTCACTGCCACCTGTCATCCTCGTCCATGTAGCTATCCAATCTACTTTTAAAACAAGCTATCGTCCCTGCACTAACTATGTGATTGCTGAGTCTATTCCATTCCCCCACCACCCTATTACTAAACCAATGCTTGCCTATATCTCTCCTAAATCTATACTTTTCTAATAAGCGCACCTAACAATACCATAGCCGAACCAGGATTCAGGACGTTTCCTAAGTAAAAGAAGGTAATGTTATACTTGTATTACGTAAAGAATCCTTTTAACCAAAAACTAACTAAAATTATGAGTATTATTTTTCTTGAACACAACATTCAATAAACAACAGAACAATAATATGAAAATACGTATAGCCACCGTTGCCAGATTGTCGTACTTAGAGCATAGTATTTAACGGTTTCTGACGCCTAACTATTGCCAAGAAACATCAGGATCTTACTTTTTTAACGATAACTATAAATTAGTTTCGTTTTTGGAACCCAGAAGACAGTTTTGGGGCAGGAAGTCGGGAAATATAAGCGGCTGAGTATGACAATCGGGCAATAATCTGTGGCCGAGGCAGCAGCAGCCTGCCATATTGCGGGTATCAGATACCTAAAATAGCATACTTTTACTGCGCAAAGCAGGTGATGTCACTTATTGTGACTTCGTGAGCTTTCATATTTATCTATTTGTGTATATTTCATGGTGGCAAAACTTAAATTACCTGTTTCACTTTTACTAGTGACACGAATTTGTGACTATCACAATATAATTTTACTCTAATAAGTGAATCAGACTCCACAGAAATATTACCAGTGTGTGTATGAATGAATACAAAGATAAGCACA
>NW_026111616.1:447500-454867 GCF_024679095.1 Eriocheir sinensis | reverse complement strand
TGCAGCGCGATCACCACTCCAGGCGTGCCGTGCGGCACACACGTTCGAACGTGTTTTACAAATGTACCAACGAATCTGGGGTGTAACGCACACGGGAGCCACTCAGCATCCACTCATACTTTTGGGACGCGGTGCTGATCACTCTCGGCGGGACGCTTGCAGGCACCAGTGTCGGCATGCTTTTGTTTCGTTATTTATAAGCGGCTTTTCCTTATTTTTGTGTAGTTCTCACCACCGTAACCCGATTGTTCTTAATACGTTGCTATGGTGTCCGAACAAAGGCTTTACGAGGGCACTGAGGCCAGGCATGAATACAAAACCCGGCGGTGCTCAAAGGAGCAAGTTTGATCCCGCGTTGGCAGTGTGGTGGTGACGAAAACCTCCCGCGCTGACAGTTTGGTGGCTTTGCATCACCGCGCTTCCGTGTCCTCTCCTCCCCTCCCGGACCTCCTCTCAGCAGCTCTGCATCACCACGCTTCCGTGCCCTCTCTTCCCCTCCCGGACCTCCTCTCAGCAGCTCTGCATCACCGCGCTTCCGTGCCCTCTCTTCCCCTCCCGGACCTCCTCTCAGCAGCTCTGCATCACCGCGCTTCCGTGCCCTCTCTTCCCCTCCCGGACCTCCTCTCAGCAGCTCTGCATCACCGCGCTGCCGTGCCCTCTCTTCCCCTCCCGGACCTCCTCTCAGCAGCTCTGCATCACCGCGCTTCCGTGCCCTCTCCTCCCCTCCCGGACCTCCTCTCAGCAGCTCTGCATCACCACGCTTCCGTGCCCTCTCCTCCCCTCCCGGACCTCCTCTCAGCAGCTCTGCATCACCGCGCTGCCGTGCTCTCTCTTCCCCTCCCGGACCTCCTCTCAGCAGCTCTGCATCACCGCGCTTCCGTGCCCTCTCTTCCCTCCCTGGACCTCCTCTCAGCAGCTCTGCATCACTGCGCCTGTGCCCTCTCCTCCCTCCCGGACCTCCTCTCAGCAGCTCTGCATCACCGCGCTTCCGTGCCCTCTCTCCTCCTCCTGACCACCTCTCACCAGCTCTGCATCACCGCGCTTCCGTGCCCTCTCCTCCCCTCCCGGACCTCCTCTCAGCAGCTCTGCATCACCGCGCTTCCGTGCCCTCTCCTCCCCTCCCGGACCTCCTCTCAGCAGCTCTGCATCACGCGCTTCCGTGCCCTCTCCTCCCCTCCCGGACCTCCTCTCAGCAGCTCTGCATCACCACGCTTCCGTGCCCTCTCCTCCCCTCCCGGACCTCCTCTCAGCAGCTCTGCATCACCACGCTTCCGTGCCCTCTCCTCCCTCCTGACCTCCTCTCAGCAGCTCTGCATCACCCCGCTTCCGTGCCCTCTCCTCCCCTCCCGGACCTCCTCTCAGCAGCTCTGCATCACCACGCTTCCGTGCCCTCTCCTCCCCTCCCGGACCTCCTCTCAGCAGCTCTGCATCACCACGCTTCCGTGCCCTCTCCTCCCCTCCCGGACCTCCTCTCAGCAGCTCTGCATCACCACGCTTCCGTGCCCTCTCCTCCCCTCCCGGATCTCCTCTCAGCAGCTCTGCATCACCGCGCTGCCGTGCCCTCTCCTCCCCTCCCGGACCTCCTCTCAGCAGCTCTGCATCACCGCGCTGCCGTGCCCTATATCTCCCCTTCAGGCCCTCCTCTCAGCAGCTCTGCATCAACGCGCTGCCGTGCCCTATATCTCCCCTTCAGGCCCTCCTCTCAGCAGCTCTGCATCACCGCGCTGCCGTGCCCTCTCCTCCCCTCCCGGACCTCCTCTCAGCAGCTCTGCATCAACGCGCTACCGTGCCCTATATCTCCCCTTCAGGCCCTCCTCTCAGCAGCTCTGCATCAACGCGCTGCCGTGCCCTATATCTCCCCTACAGGCCCTGCTCTCAGCAGCTCTGCATCACTGCGCTGCTGTGCCCTCTCCTCCCCTCCCGGACCTCCTCTCAGCAGCTCTGCATCAACGCGCTACCGTGCCCTATATCTCCCCTTCAGGCCCTCCTCTCAGCAGCTCTGCATCAACGCGCTGCCGTGCCCTATATCTCCCCTTCAGGCCCTCCTCTCAGCAGCTCTGCATCAACGCGCTACCGTGCCCTATATCTCCCCTTCAGGCCCTCCTCTCAGCAGCTCTGCATCACCGCGCTGCCGTGCCCTATATCTCCCCTTCAGGCCCTCCTCTCAGCAGCTCTGCATCAACGCGCTGCCGTGCCCTATATCTCCCCTTCAGGCCCTCCTCTCAGCAGCTCTGCATCACCGCGCTGCCGTGCCCTCTCCTCCCCTCCCGGACCTCCTCTCAGCAGCTCTGCATCAACGCGCTACCGTGCCCTATATCTCCCCTTCAGGCCCTCCTCTCAGCAGCTCTGCATCACCGCGCTGCCGTGCCCTATATCTCCCCTTCAGGCCTCCTCTCAGCAGCTCTGCATCACCGCGCTGCCGTGCCCTATATCTCCCCTTCAGGCCCTCCTCTCAGCAGCTCTGCATCAACGCGCTACCGTGCCCTATATCTCCCCTTCAGGCCCTCCTCTCAGCAGCTCTGCATCAACGCGCTGCCGTGCCCTATATCTCCCCTTCAGGCCCTCCTCTCAGCAGCTCTGCATCAACGCGCTGCCGTGCCCTATATCTCCCCTTCAGGCCCTCCTCTCAGCAGCTCTGCATCACCGCGCTGCCGTGCCCTATATCTCCCCTTCAGGCCCTCCTCTCAGCAGCTCTGCATCACCGCGCTGCCGTGCCCTCCCCGCGTGGCCGTCCCCTCTTGGTGAGTGAGGTGCCAGGTTGCAGGAAGGGGCGCCTCGATCATGGAAGCTTAATAATTGATTTTGGTCTGCCTCGGCGAGGATTTATTGGCTGTCATGGCGAAACAGTGGAGTGTGTGGACCCCATGCGGGTGTTTTGTGGTGTCTGGTTACTGGAAGATTCTCGTGATTATAAAATGATGAACTACGGTGTTGACGGGGTAGGAGGGTATAAGAAACGTTATTTTTTTCCTTTCACGTACATTTTGTGTCTCAACATAACACTGACTACAAGAAGCACTGAGGACTTAATGTAGCCCCTGAGTAGCACCGCTGGGCCGCCTCTCCCGCGCTATTGAGTTAAGGTCAGATGGCGCACGGGAGGTGGAGGTGTCGGTGTTGCGCCAGGCGGAACGGGATGCTGGGCAAGCTCATATCGAATCCTGGAAACTTCTAACCCGCTGTTTCCTGATGCTGGATTTATAAGGTAGTGACGCCCCCCACCCCCATTGTCTACCCGCCCTCCGTCCCAGGGTGCAGGAGGAGCGGGAACGAGCAGGGTACGGGAAGGATCAGCTGCGTCTTTCACGAGCAGCAGCCCTTGAGCGTGTGAGGGCCGCCCTGATATTGTTTTGGTGCTTTTATTGTCTTCATCCCTCGTGATTGTATCGAGATTGTGGCTGGCGGCGGTGATCCAGGCGTGCGGGTATGGAAAAGAGGAAGAGGAGTAATAGAAGAAGAAAAAGGGAGAGAAAATAATAAGTAGAAAAAGAAGAACAGACTAAAAAGAAGGAGGAAGAGGAGGAGGAGAAGAAGAAGAAGAAGAAGAAGAAGAAGAAGAAGAAGAAGAAGAAGAAGAAGAAGAAGAAGAAGAAGAAGGAGAAGGAAGAGCAGCATAGTTTTTCTTCTTGCATCCTCTCCAGGTACCAAACTTTCCTCCCAGTCTTGCATCGCTCTCTATTCCCGCTTCACGGCGCTCCTCTCTTGGTCCCCTTCGGCACTTATGTATTCTCTCACTCTTCATCCTTTCTTTCCTGTCTCCATGCGCTTCCTCCTCTCACCCCCAACAGCCTTTACGCCCTCTGTTGATTTGCTCTTATGATCTTATCCTTTCTCTACCCTAACATCTTTCCTTTCACTCTCTTCTTATATTCTCTTCATTTTTCTGCTTTCCCACATATGCCGATTTCTTGGTCTTTCTCCTCCCATCTCATCTTCATTTACTCTCCTCTTTATCCGCCTTTCTCCTCCTTCACCCTCATTATTTCTTTGCTCTTCATTGTACCTCCTCTTCGTTTTACTTTTTTATTTTCCTACCTTTTCTGTAATTCACGTCGGCCTTTCTTTCTCCTCTTTATTCCTCCTGCTTTCACCGGCTCTTCCTTCTTCACCTCTTCTCCTCTCTCTGCCGTTCTCACATTCACTCTCCATTCCCCGACCTTACTTCATATTTTTTTCTCCTTCCCCACGTTGACCTTTCCATTGCTCCTCCGCCTCCGTCTCCTCCTCCTCCTCATATTAACTCTTTACTCCCTAACCTTAGTTCAGAATTTTTCAGCTTCACCTCTTTAACCTTCCTCCTCCTCCTCCTCCTCCTCCTCCTCCTCCTCCTCCTCCTCCTCCTCTCAAAGAACGCGTTTATATTTGTCTTCCGTTGAATAGTTCCATTAGATAATTAGGTGTTGATGGCGGCGGGGGATCCCTTTGCTGCGTGACCCGCCCGTTTGTTTGTTATCATCGCCGCCCTCGTCCGCCCACTGGAAGGTTGGGGGAGGGCGTTCAAGGGCGGGCGGGGTCACTGACTGTCAGGAAATATTTGTGTCATGCATGTGTATTAGCCGTTGACGTCGGGTTGGTAAAGAGATGATGATGGCCTTGATGTTGTTGATGTGTAGGAACGTGATACGAGCTTTGATTTTTCGTATAGTTATATCGCTTTTGTTTGCGGGCTGAGGCTAGTGATGATGTTTTTTCTTATGCTGTTTTATTGGTAAGAGGAAGTAGACCAAAGTAAAGGTAAAGGTTTGAGTTGGGGGCATGCCTTATAGATGAAGACTAAATGTTTATTGAAGGAAAAAATGCTTCTGTAACGAAAACAAAGAAATATCAAGTTCGGTTCAATACATATGTGATGCATCGTGTCAAGAGGAAGGTAAAAATAAGTCCCTAAGTTATTACAGATGAAATCGTACACTTCATTGTCATTATTATTATTATTATTATTATTATTATTATTTATTTTTATTTATTTATTTATTTATTTTATTGTTATTATTATTATTTTTGTTTTAGGGGAAATACCGCGTGACGATGATGATGATGATGATGATGATGATGATGATGATGATGATGATGATGAGGAGGAGGAGGAGGAGGAGGTGGTGGTGGTGCTCGTCGAATACTAATGAAGGGACGATTCTGTAGGCTTTGTACGAGTCTTTATTGTACTGAAACCACTTCGATTATCTTATTTTTTATTGGTTTCGGATGAACTGAGATGTGTGGGGGGTTGGGATATTTGGGTGTGTACTACTACTACTACTACTACTACTACTACTACTACTACTACTACCACTATAAAACACCGCCACTACTGTCAGAGCAAGGCTAATACATAACAAACGATCCCGATAATTCAGAACAATAATTATTAATACCAAATTATAAACTATGCATTAGACCCGACACGCCGGATATACGTCGCATTAAACTTCATTATACTGGCATCCGTTAAAGGTCTTAGTGGAGTAATTGGTACACACACACACACACACACACACACACACACACACACACACACACACACACACACACACACATGTACACATTCCCGTTAGTGTGTGATCATGGTCTTTCCCCTTCCAGTGTTGTGTCTCGCGTCAGCTCCACGCCTCCCTTCCCTTCCCTTCCCGCTTCCCTTCTCTTCCCTCCGCGTCACCCTTTTTCCCTCTTAACAAAGCGTTCTAAGACTCCTCACAACTTCTCGAGGACCAGCAAACTTCCTGGCCGGTTTTTGTAACTTCTGAGACGTCGTTAAGGTTTCTTTGCCTCTTCGTCTTTGTTTGGAAGGGGAAGGAACGGAGGTAGGTAGGACAGGTGTAATTAGTGTGGTGGTTGTGGTGTGTGATGGGGTGAAGCTGTAGCTGTAGCGGCAATAGTAGTAGTAATAGTAGTAGTACGTTGTGGTTTTGGCAATAATAGTAGTGGTATTAGTAGGAAGAATAGTTGTTTAGTTGTTTTTGTAGTAATAGCTGTCAATTCTCAGTTAGAATGACTTAGATATACTGCCTTGTATATGTATGTGCCTCAAAGCTTCGAACATAACCTTGAAGCATGGCTGGAAAAAATAATGATTTATAAAAAAATAAAAAAAATCGATTTGTTTACTTGAAATGCATTCTACTTATTTTAATCATCTGTGTTTTTTTTACTCTCGATCACAATAATTTATCAAAAAGTAAACAATATAGAAAAATAACAGTAACCATATGAAAAATAAAACGTACAAACGTGTTCTTCACAGGGATATATTTCTGAAAACTATGAAGAATAACCTTTCTGGGAGAGGTAACTTAACTATAATCTTGTTTTTCTTCGATCACCAACCTGAAAAATGGAATATTAAAAGTAAACACATGCATCTTAGTCTGTAGAATAAAAATAAGAACCGTTCCTCTGCTTGGAGTGCCACTGAACAGTCACCAGCCTTGATGCCTTCTCCTTACCTAAGCGGGTGCACAAATCCACATGTTGAAATAGTCCTCTCAACCCTGCTGCTGATGCATTAGCTGTAAATTGCTGCTTCAGAAAATCCAATAACATTTCCTTTTAAATTATTATCAATATACTGCCGCCATTCAGTGGGTGGGGGGGACGCTACAACATTTTTGCCAAAATAATGTTCCTCAAATGGTGCACTTCCCCCATGGAATGACAGAATATTGGATGAAAATGTGGATGACATCCACAAACATAGTGTTCTGAAATGTCCAAGAGTCAGAGAAGCTACCGTTAAAGTTGTTAATACTTGGCAACCGCTTGCTTGAGACACTGTTGACAGGATCTTTTCAGTAGGACAGAACTTAAGTATTGCTCCTGTATGGACCTGTATGATGGTGCTCATTCATACATTTACATTAGTATTATTTCTGAACAACCAGGTTTTTTCTTTAATTACTTATAACATCTCAAAAGTAACATGTTGTTATCTGAAATAATCTGGAGCTCCTCTTAAGACTAAATTCATAACATGTATCTAGGAAGGTTCTAAATGAGTAATATATATGTGGCAGCCAAAGCATTTGAGGTATAGAATACACACATTTTCATAGAAAAATAACTAATGTTCTTATATCCCTTTCAATGAGCTGATCTTCCTGCACCATTTGTTATATATTCAGTACAAGAGCATAAGCAGTTTATGAGCTTATTAGTAAAAAATCACCCTGATTGAAATTATGATCTTTTACTCTGATTAAAATCAATTAAAACCAGATGCTTCAAATAATTTGGTTTATGCCACAACAGTCCTGCCTTCATATAATGTGCATGCCTATAAAAGTAAAGGATGAAGCCAGATTAGTAAATGGACGAACGCACGAAGCCTATCAAGTCACAAAACGGCGAATATTTTTCTTGTTTTATCCGTT
>NW_026111616.1:435000-440000 GCF_024679095.1 Eriocheir sinensis | reverse complement strand
CTTGCGCAGGGGAACCGTGTGACGTCATGCGCGAACTGCTTTAACTTTGTGACTAAGAGTGAGACGATTGTGTGTTCTTACTGTGGACGCTACGTTGAGAGGGATACTATAGGATGAGAATTAAGTGTGCAGTGTTGAATCTGAAGGAATGAGAGAAGCTTAGCAGGGTCAGAGATCGGGAAAGGAGTGTAGGAGATCAGATTAGGGAGGTGAGGGTGTTGGTAATGACTCAAGGTGATGAAGGATTTTGGGAGAGGAAGATAGGAGGAAGATAGGAGGAAGGAGAATGCTTAGGATAGTGCCAAAGAATGAGAGTGGCTGGAGACTTAGTAGCAGTTGGGAGGATAAGGTCGGAAAGTGAGGGTGGTTGAAGGTAGAGAATTGGGGAGTGAAAACTGCTGAGGTAAGTGAAGGAGGGATAAAGGTTTGGGAGAAAAGGAGGATAGATTTTTTTGAAGATAGGACAGGTAGGGCAAGGGTCGGGGAGGGAGTCGGGGAGAGAAAATAGGTGAGGTAAGTGAAGGAGGTATTAAAATTTAGTGGAAAAGGAGGATGGAGTTTTAGAGGATAAGGACGGTAAGAGAGGGCGGGGGTAGACTGGAGGGTAAGGGTGGCGGGGGCGGGTGGTAGGTGGCTTGTTATATGGGGTTCGAGGTAGTAGGGCGTCGGGAAGAGGAAAGCCGCGTCTCCCACAGGCTCTTAGGGACTTAAATCACCAGTGGGAAAGTAACAGATTTTATGAAACGTCCTTAAGGCGACGGCGCGGCTGAACCAGAGAAGGGGAAAAAACTCGACTCAGAACCGGAGGATTTGTTTCATATGTTCAGTCGTTTAGTGCTAAGTGAGAGGTGAGATTGGAGGGGGGAGGAGGAAAATGTCTGAGGCGAAGGATAATGGAGGTAATTTTCTGATACTTTCAATAGTTTAGTGATAGCTGAGAGAGAGAAGGTTAGTAAGGGGAGTGGAGATTCGAGGAGGGCTGAGAGAAAAACAATCAAGGGTATTGGAGTATTAGGAGTAAGAGAGAGGGAATGAGAGCTGTGTAAGGTAACTGTATGGAGGAGGTTCTCATCCCTACCAAAGAGGATTATGTGTCTTTGCGTATCGTCAGCAGGTTTAGCATCACCAACTAGAAAGGTCAGCCGTCACCAGCCTCACCATCTCTTGCACGGCGTTCGTTCACCACTTCCTTGCAACTCTCCTGTCACCTCTCTCACTCACTCTCTCGCTCTCTCACTCTCACTTTCGGCTCCCATTACCATGACGGCCAACACTGCTGCTTGTTGTTATCTGAGAGTCGTGTTCGGCTTGTCATACGTAAATTTCAATGTTTGTTCTGCTATTCCCGATGCATGAGTTAGCCAGTCTATGATATTATCTTTTCCCTTTGTCTGATATTTTTTGTTAAGTCAGTGACGGATCGCTTCGCTTCCTCCTGTTTTCCTTTCCTCTCCAGCGTTGACACTCGGAGAGAGGAATTTCATGTCACGTCGAAAATTGCAACTCTCGGCTTGTTTGTTTCAGCTTTTTCTCACTTTGCTTCGCGAGGGGCGGGTGTGGCGTCCTTCGTCCTGCACATGCTCGCCTCGCGCCCGCCTTCTAGGGTACAAACGCGGTCGCCACACCCGACTCTAGCGAAAGTCTTTAGAGCGTCAAGCAATATGGCGCCGCTATAAACACTTGCCTGCACCATTAGCGGGCTGGGGCCGACCATCATACTTCATCAGGAAAAAAAAACGGGTTGCGAGTGAACACTAAGTACAAATAAAACACTACCACAATTTTTCCTATTTTCCACACATAGACACACATACATACATACACGCACACTTAACGGAGAGCAACTTACCAGATATCCGGGAGGGTTGTCATAACAGGGAAGTAGTCTTTGAAGAAAAATAAGACATGAAGAAGACTATCATCATTGAGTAGTGTGATGGTGGTGGTGGTGGTGGGGGGGGTCAGTTAGCGGTCTTGTGTGTGTGTGTGTGGGTGGGTGGGTGGGTGTGGGTGTGGGTGTGTGTGGGGCGTCGCTGATGGTCAACTTATTGTAATTACTCGCTCCCCCTTGTTGTGTGCACTTGACGACGCCTGAGGTGAAAACACGGCACCGGTATTATGATAGTTGATAATTATTCACGGCAGTTCACTTAGTTCAGTCACGGACGAAGCTCATCCTCGCCGCATCCTTCCTGTGTTCTGCTTTGTTTTTCTCTGTCTGTCATGTCCGTCTCTCTCTCTCTCTCTCTCTCTCTCTCTCTCTCTCTCTCTCTCTCTCTCTCTCTCTCTCTCTCTCTCAAAAAATTAAATAGAATTGTAAAGTTGGACGGGAAAGAGTTTTAAGTCCGCCTTATTTTTCGTGTGTTTGTTTCCCACTTTCCATTTTTATTCTGCACGTTTATATCTTCTCACATTTTCATCCTAAATAATGCTATGATACTGGTGGTTGGTGGTGGTGGTAGTTGTGGTGGTAGTTGTGGAGGAGGAGGAGGAGGAGGAGGAGGAGGAGGAGGAGGAGGAGGAGGAGGAGGAGGAGGAGGAGGAGGAGGAGGAGCTCGAGTTCCTCTCTGTGGTCATC
The DNA here is from genome assembly GCF_024679095.1 of Eriocheir sinensis. Classification (NCBI taxonomy): domain Eukaryota; kingdom Metazoa; phylum Arthropoda; class Malacostraca; order Decapoda; family Varunidae; genus Eriocheir; species Eriocheir sinensis. The sequence goes on along the minus strand of NW_026111616.1, from coordinate 437,422 downwards.
TTTTTCGTTCCTTTTCCCTGTTCGGTGCACTTTCACGCCCTCTCTCTCTCTCTGTCGCTCTCTCGCGCTCTCTCTCTCTCTCTCTCTCTCTCTCTCTCATTTTTACTTCTTCCCAATCCTGTTTTCGTTTTTCCTCTCGTCACCTTCCAAGCCATTTCTGTGTCTCACTTTCCTGGGTATTTTCTTCTTCCTCCTTCTCCTTCCCTTTCTGTCCATTTGCTTCCTTGACTGTCCGTATCGCTTCTCTGCACTCTCTTCCCTGCCATCTTCGTCCTCTCTTAACAACCCTGCCACATCGTCATCCTTTTCCTCCTTCTCTCTCTCTCTCACCCTACCGCTGTCAGTTGTTGAAAGCATCTACATGACCTACTAGCTACATAAATAACTTCCATTTTCCGCACTAGGTACTCTCATCCATTTCGTATAGCGTAAGTGAATTGTGTGGGACGAATCGGTGGTAAGGTGTAATCCAATTATAAGCCGATGTTCTATTTTTATTTTCGTTTCAATTTTGTCAGCCGTTTTATTTTGGGCCTCACTTAATGTCATAATTTGATTTCCGTGATGGTGTCCGCCGCCGCCTTGCCCCAGGTTACTCGTTGCACTGTTTACTCTCGGCACAGGTGATTACACGAGCTTCCTGGGGAGTGTGGTGAGGCCGGGGCGCTCCTCCATCTTCACCACGTAGGTCCTCCTTTCCTCCCCTACCTTTACATTCACTCCATTCACCCACGTCTTTGGATTTACCATCGACACAGGTGATCACATGTACCTGGTGCCTGTCCTCGTTATGGGTGTGGTAAGGCCTTTGTCATTGTTGCGTTCTTCTATCTTCACCTCGTACATTCTTCCTTTCTCTCCCCTAACTCTATAGTCACCCAACATCCCCGCTTCTCAACACTCACCCTCATCACAGGTAATCAGACGAACCTGCATGACGCACCTGACGCTTGGCATATTTAGGGGTGTGGCGAGGCCTTTATCCTTGCTGTACTTTTTTTTCCTCTTCACCCCCGTACCTCCTCCTTTGCTCTCCCCCACCTCTTTATTCGCTCCACACTCCCTCCTCTTAGCACCCTTTATCTTTCCTCAGCACAGGTAATTACACGAGCCTCTCTGGCCTACCTGGTGTATGACTTAGTAGGGGTGTGGTGAGGCCTTTGTCCTATATCTGCTCTTCCATCTTCACTCCATACATCCTCCTTTTATCTCCCGTACCTCCATATTCACCCCAATACTCCCTCCTCCTCCCCTTCCATCCCGGCATCACGCGAGGCCGGTGATTACAGCAAATGACGTCTTCCTTTACTGCTCCTCGTTCCCTCTTAGCACTTTGTCGTCCTTTCTTTCTTACTCCTCCTTCCCTTCTTTCTCTCCTTCTCAGTCCTCCCCACTCCTCGCCGCTCCGCCTAATTGAGGAAACGTCGGTCTTGTACCCAGCACCGCCCGTCGCCCCTCTCCGGGTAGACGCCGTGCAAACGTTGACTCGCCAGATCGAGGTGCTTTATGAGTCCGGGGTGTGTATTGTCCTCCTCAGCGGGGCGTCCAGGTCCTCGTGCAGGGATCATCGCTGTCCTTGCTGCGTCAGGGTTCATGTCGACTGACGGTAAAGCTGATGGAGCCTGCCAACCTCACGTGTGTTTTAACGTGTGTGTGTGTGTGTGTGTGTGTGTGTGTGTGTGTGTGTGTGTGTGTGTGTGTGTGTTGTCGCGTATGGGCTAGGTGGCTGAACAGGCTGATTAGAGGAGGCCAACCTACTCTGCCTTCCCTAAAAAGCATCTCAGACATTCTCGACTGCGGTTGGGGAGAAAGGCTCAGACAAAATCCAGTCGACTAACTTTTTAAGAAAATTGAGCAACAACTTCAGGCTGAGAACTCTCTGCTTGGGCGGTGTTGTGGTGGGGTGTGGCGGGACCAATGAGGCTGGTGGTGGTGGTGGTGGTGGTGGTGGTGTCTCGTAATGTTGCAGACGAAAAAACACGTACAGGAATGCTCGAAATAAATAACACAAATACCATTACGATACGAAGCAATGCCCGTACAGCTCCACAGTGAAAATTGAACACCTATATATCGCAAATACGAATAAAGGAAAACGTACAAAATGTTCGTTCCGTTAATTACAAGGAAGGGAACCCGAGGCAACATTAAAGAGGGTGACCAGTACGCGGCCTTAATTCCTTACCTCTACGCGGGGCTGGTGGGGCGGCGTCGGCGGCGGTGCAAGCGTGAGGCTGGAGGGGCGCAGCGGCCATTGTTTCCCTTCGCAGGGTCGATGGGCGAGGAGGAATGGTTGAGGAGGTGATGGTTCAAGGGGAGGGGAGATGGAGGAGCATGGAGAGGGGGGTGATGGAAGGTTGAGGATTGGTTGGTGGGGGAGTAGGTGGTTGGTGGTGGTAGGGATGGGTGGTGGTGGTGGTCT
>NW_026111616.1:397500-430000 GCF_024679095.1 Eriocheir sinensis | reverse complement strand
AGGGGATTGAGGTCTGCTCCAAAGTAAAATCAGTTCGTCATTTGCCGTTAGTATTCTAATGAGGTGACGCGGTGTAAAGGGCAAATTTCCCGTGGATCTTCAGTCAAACCACGATTTCCGCTTGCGTGGTTCTCATTTCTTTCTTGTTATTGCTGCTGCTGCTGATGATGGTGAGTAATACCGCCGTTATTCAAGGAACTCTACCGTAGCTTTGGAAGATCATGGACACGTCAGAAAACCACGGAAATATGAGAACCACTCCAGCGGAAATCGTGGTTTGACTGAAGATCCACGGAAAATTTCCCCAGTGTAATAGCCCCTTTAGTTAGCCATCACTGAGACGCTAGGTAAGAAATATATCACAAGGGAAGGTGGATCAGATGAACTATATAGGAGCCGTTCATTATCATCCATCAGTAGTCTTTAGAGGATGACGTGAACGCTATTTAACTTTTACTCCGCCATATTTAGGTTCTTTGCTCCTCTTCCCCCCCCCCCTCCCCCCCTTCCCCTCCGTTCTTTGCTCCCCCTCTCCCCCCCTCCCCCCCTTCCCCTCCGTTAACTCGGCCTTCATTTGCTCACTAACACGCACCAACCCGCTCACTCAGGCTTTCCACGCGCCAACATCAGCCCTGCAATATCAGCGTGCGCGCGTGCCCCTTAAATCTCTTATTACCCGGCCTGAAGCTCTTATTAATGGCGCTTGGTATCTCACCCTGCAAACTTCGCCGCCGCGCCGCCTTCATTCGCCGGGCTTCCTGCTAATGCCGCGCGCCACAAATGTTCTTGTAATGACTCGTTTGTTGCGTTAATGCGTCTTCGGTGTCGCCGCTGCTGGTTATCGTTGTCCCATTAATTAAGCCCGGCCGTGTGCGTGCCCTTGATCTCTTAATTCTTTCATTATTATTTTCATTTGTTTTTGTTTTCATTTCTGTTGTCTTATTTCCGGCATTTCATCGTTTGCAGTAATTAATGTTTCGCGGCAGGATGATTTCGCTGCCAGGAGTTTATTGCTTTATTAATTGTTACATACTTTGTTTATTTTGCTATTTGGCTTCTTTATTACATTGCAAATCACGGTGCCTTTTTAACCTATATGCCACTCCACGCTTAAATGTAAAAGCCAGAAGGATACAAAGTCAATCATCCATTAGTGCAAACCATAATACCCTTTTTGTTATCAGTTTAGACTTCGTAAATCTGATAACAGATGGACGAGCGTAATAAAAGTGTGGCAACCTTGATAGGCCAGGTCAGGGCACACCGAGAATCAGGTGGAGAGATAAATTTGTACCGAACATGAGCAGGTGACGTCCATGCGCCGACTTTTTAATGACTGATGTGGGACGAGAAAATTAAAATCAGATCACTCTTAAATTCAAAAGGCCAAGGATTTTTAGCCGGGCATAGCGTTGCAAAACCTCTCAGTCATACATGTCCTGTCATTGTTAAGTAGACAAGACCTCGCATTCTTACCCAAAAAGCACAACTCCTATATATTAATTAGCAGAACATAGGTTAAAACATAGTATATTACAGCCTCTCAACTTTACCCAGGCTCTCCATCTTTAATAATAGTAGACACCACTGTTTTACTCTTATAAGCACAGCGTCCTTATACCTACAAATTATCCAATATATTAAGCCAAGAATACGGAGCAGAACACAGGTTAGATCATATACCATAATCCCTTAACTTGACTTAGACTCTCCACCTTTAATTGACAACATTACCTGACTCCCACAAGTGATATTTTAAACACAAAGTCTTTCACAGCTGCCGGTATTGGCCTCGCTCTGCTTGCTCTGCCTGCGATTAGCCAGCTCCGGAGACCTAGTCCTTGCAACAACCACAAACCGAATGCCCGCTTTTGTGTTCCCCTTAGGTGTGTTTATTGATCTGTACAGCACGGGAAGGGGAGAGAGTAGGGAGGGAAGGGTCGAGGCAACGGCAGGTGTTAGGGTGAAAGGTGAGGCGAGGCACGGCAAGGGCGGAGGAAGGAAGAATTGTGTTGGTAAATGGGGCCTGAAACATGATTGGGAAGGTCGCTTTGGAACTAGTGGTGGTGAGAGAAAGAGAGAGAGAGAGAGAGAAGGAGAAGGAGAAGGAGAAGGAGAAGGAGAGAGAGAGAGAGAGAGAGAGAGAGAGAGAGAGAGAGAGAGAGAGAGAGAGAGAGAGAGAGAGAGAGAGAGAGAGAGAGAGAGAGAGAGAGAGAGAGAGAGAGAGAGAGAGAGAGAGAGAGAGATTAGGGACAGGTGAGGCCATGACAGAATTAATTTCAACTGAATTTCGTGTTTTTTTTTCGTCGTTGGTATGCTGAAACTGTGGTCTTGCCGGCGCTTTATTACAGGCACGCAAAAAGTGCTGCAATATCTACCCGTCATTATGAAGGCAAACCAGGAATTGTGCAAGTCAGGCCCGACAGAGAACCAGGTGGAACGATGAACTCAGAGCGTTGCTAAGCGGGGGGAAAAACACCATCAGAGAGGGAGAAGTGGAGCGCAATGGGTAAGGCTTAACTATAATCCGAAGAAAATGTCTAATAATGAATGATGATAATGATGGGACTTTTGCAGGAGCGGGAAAGCATTCAAGAACATGAGATAAAGTTGAGCGACACTGTAGAAGGTTTTTACGTGGTGATGATGATGATGATGATGACTAATAACGAGTGATGATAGTGACGGCAGTGAACGCCGGAGCTTCACTGTCCTGCTCCCTCACCACACTAGCGCAGTAAAGCCACTCACAGAGACGCTTAATTAAGGGCTCCAGGCCGCACTTCCCTAATTACTGCACCCCACTATTGATGGCGGAAGGGTCCAGGCGTTAAAATTTGCATCTGTTTGCATGGAATTACACACAGTACGGCCGCTGCTGTGTCCATCTGCGGCAATCTGGTCCTAATCCATGAGTAGCTCCGGTGCTTTGTGGACAGGCCTACTGCGTGTGACTAATGGTGGCTGGGGGATTTGTGTCTCTGGGTTGGTGTGCTGCTCACTAGGGGCTGTTGTAGTGTTGACAGTTATGTTTTATTCTGGTGATGAGACTATATGGGTCGTATTACTAAACATTTCGTCGCCCAAGTTCACATATTTGACAAGGCTTTCGTAGGAGTTTTGGGCATTTCCAGGAGAAGTTTTATGACCCTGGTGGTAGTCTAACCCTTCGTCTGTACCATGAACCTAAAGAAACACTCATTAGAACCCTACTGACCCCCTCTTTGACTTTTAGAAGTAGCTGATGTGAGAAGCGAAAGTGTCTTATAATGCCGACCTAAATGTCGGGGTTATCCTGTGGACCTTGGTTATCTGTTCCAGCCCGGCGATAGCGAGGGAATCAGCATCAACAGAACTGGCCTGGGGAAATTTTAGACACTCGGCGAACACGGTGTTTCCTTTCTTCATCTTTCCACCTTTATCCTGTCTGTGGGCTACGGTGATGGATGATGCAGCCAGAGAATAACTTGTAATGAGAATATCGATGGTACAGAGATCCAACGGAAAGGAAAGTTGTGTATGCGCTGCTTTGTCGCAATCCTTTACTCGCGAAATTCGTTCATCAGGGGTGTATTGGATACGCTGAATTTTCATGAAAAGCTGACATATTAAAGTGTCCATTGGGTAGGTTTGTTTGCCTCTAATGTGTCAACCGGCCCCTCTCTGCCCCGCTGAACCCGGCCCACGCGACGCCACACCCCGGGCTTCAAGCGGCCTTGATGGTCCCTCGCCCTGAGCAGGTCTGTGTCCCGTTGGCCCAACGCTCCCACGCCTCTCAGAGATTACTTGGAAATTTGAATCCTCAACGGCTCCAGGGTGCGCTGAGGGCCGTTCAGGCAATTGGCAATCATTCTCACCTGGGCCGCCTTGGCGGTACTGTGTCGGACCTGCCTCGTCACGGCCTCCCCCCAGCATGGACTCATTTCATCCTGTTTGAACACACTTACAGACTTACCGGGCCACGCCGACGCGAAGCTCTCCGCTAATAATACTCGTGAGTCCATGAGTAGTACCCTTAGGCGGAGGCCCCTGTGCCGCATTTATAAATTTATTGAAGATCAGGTTATAGTCAGGTTAGGTTTAAGGCTGTTTTCCAACACATGACAGTGTAGTTAATAGTAAATATCAACAAAAAAAAGAGCTCACTTTAATAGCTAGGAAGCCTCATTACTCCGAAATCACCAATGAATTTATTGAGTACACAAATATGAAGTGTTCGAATTATAATTAGGTCAAGGGTTTCTTTAAACTCATGACGGATATCAAATTACAGTAAAAATCATCCAAGACAGAGCTCACTTTGTTTGAAAGAAAGTTTTGTTACTGTACATATTTGACTTGAGTACACATCTAGGGGGGCAAAATAATGGTCAGGATAGGTTAAGAGCATCCTTTCACGTAACAATGCAATAATGGTAAAAACCAGCAACGGTAGAGCTCACTTTGTTCGATAGAAAGTTTCGTTATCAGGACGCGTGTATATAATTTACTGAGTGCTCAAATAGGGTAGACTGTTGAAGTTATAGTTAGGTAAGGTTAAGGGTAACTCTAAACACATGACAGACAGCAAGTGGCGTTGGGTTGCGTTGAGTTGCTTGTTGCATAATGTTATATCTTATTATGGAGCGTTGTGTTGCGCTGCGTTGTCTTGTGTTGTGGGAAACATATGTCGCCTTGTTGCCCCCAGGGAGTCGTTACGTTCCCTCGGGCGGCGTTGGGATTTGCCCCTGCCGGCCGTGTTTCTCGTGGCGTAATAAACTTGAATCAGCGCCGCTCTCTTGGGTATACCCGGGACAAGAATAAAGAAAGAAAAAAAAAATTCCAAAAGTAGGTGAATCTGGACTTTTTCCGCTTCTTTTCCTCTCCTGTTTCTTGCTATTTTTCCTCTCTATTGTGTCTGAGGCTTTCTATTAATGGACCTCAAGAAAGTGCTCCCTTTTTCGCGTCTCTCGGCCGGAGGACCTTTACGAGCCTCGCGCTGGGTCCATCAGGTCGTCAGGCCGGCTGGGGGCCATAACGCACGGATATACACCCAGGGAGTGAGAGGAAAGCCTCGTTTTATTTTAAATTTGTAAATGCCTTCCTCTTAAGGCTCGGAGGCGGGGAACACAAGGAGCCTGCGCCTCCATAAATCTCCCGCCCAAGTGTGGCGTGTATGGAAGACTGAAAAGAAGGTAAGGGACGGAAGAGAGTAGCAGAGGATGAAAGGAAGGAGCCTATTTTTTTTTTGAGGAATGGAAGGAAGGTGAAGGAGAGAAAACAATTTAACACTGGATGAGGAAAGCGGGGAACATTCTCAAGGGGAGTGAAGGGAAGGAGGAGGAGTGAGCACTGAGGGCGTGTATAGAGGAGTGAAGGGAAGGAGGAGGAGTGAGCACTGAGGGCGTGTATAGAGGACTGAAAAAAGTGAAAAACAGTGAAGCAAAAGATAAGGAAAGAATAGAATAGAAAACGAGAGTGAAGAAGAGTATACACTATAGCGATGGATGAAGGAAAAAGGGAACATTTTCAAGGGGAGTGCAGGGAAGGTGGAGGAGGGGTGAGCCACGAGAGTGTGTATGGTGGAATGGAAGGAAGGTAAGGAACGAAAAACAGTGTAGCGAAGGGCGAGGAAAGAAGGGTGCTTTTTTTTTTCTTTTTTAAGGAGTGATAGGAAGGGAAAGGAGAGGAAACAATATAGCGTTGGATGAAGAAAGGAGGGAGAGAAGAGAGTGCAGTGGAGGGAAGGTATATGAGGGGTAAGCAACGAAGGGAACATTTCCGCCCAGCTCGGCAATGACTGCGGCCCCTCGGCGCTGTAATTTACGCCCGGGGAGCGGCGCCAAGGAGGTTGTCGGCGGCCAGTCGATGCGGGGCAGGAAGGGAAGGCGAGGGGAAGACGTTGTGTGATTTTAGCGTTGTTCCCTGTGAGAAATGGGAAGGGTTCGCCGACGAGATGGTAGAATTATTCAGCTGTATCGGGGTCGTTTTGGAGGGGGTAATTTGTGTGTCAGGCGCAGGTGGTGTGAGAGTGAGGGGCGTTGGAGAGTGACGCTGACGTTGTACTAGTATGAGGGAGATATATGAGAGGTGCGCTGTGCAGGGCGGTGACGCTGGCAAGGCATTAGTTACGTTGGTGATGATTGTTACCGGGTACTGGTGTTCGGAGGTGACGCGAGGGACGGGGAGGGACTTGAACCCAAGTTAAGCTACTCTCCTGCTCGTGCTGGCAGGAGAATAGCTTAGAGAGGTCCTCGGTGCCCTCAATCTCACACGCAGCCCTCGGCCCCGCGTGTACCCCAAGTGTCCACGTACCTCAGGACCCTCTCACCGCCCTTGTACGATGTGGCCTCTCGCTCAAGGGCCCCCTGAGCTCCATCCAGACTCTGAGTGTGAGCTAACGTCCCCATAAAGGCGATTCTGCTCCGCCCATTGTAGTTGTGACACACGGTCGTAGCTAAGTCGTGTGTTTTTACGATAAAGGGGACAGACCAAGGAGTTGGCGTTCACGGACTAAGCTGGTAACGGCCCTCTGTTCAGTTTTTCGAAGTAGTCGCTGGTTCGACACGAAGTCATTCCAGCGATACCCCGTGATCATGCGAAGGCACTTGGTACCAAAAGCATCGACACGCCTCTCCAAGTCACTATTATGTGTCCAGGGAGGGAGGTAGACAGGGAGCATAGGTGATTTTTAAGATTCGAAACTTGGTCTGCCGGCATACATATCGACAACGTCATATACTCGTGTTGAGCGGGTCCATAACACGCTGGTGAGCAGAGTCGTAGGTAATGCTGGTGAGCCTGGAGTGCAGTCGTTCCCTACCTGCCAAGCTCACGACTCCCACGCAAGACGATTTGCCACTCCTGCCGCTAATTGTGCAGAGGAGAGTTGGTTCGGCGTACGGAGGAAGCGGGGAACGAGGCATCACACCACACCGTTCAGGACGAGGCCTAGGGAGAAAGGAGGAAGTTGGAGTGTGGCTGGTTAAACTCTTGCCTCAGCTAACTCTACATTCATTCTAAGGCTACACTCCTCTGTGGTGTGTGTGTGTGTGTGTGTGTGTGTGTGTGTGTGTGTGAGTGACTGAGAGACTAAAAAGTTAATTGAATCGTCTTATGTTGGAGATAACAGGAGATAAAAGGTCTTGTGGAATTGATGAGTGTGGCAACAACAACAACAACAAAAACAACAACAACAGCAACAACAACAGCAGCAGCAGCAGCATCAGGACCGTAATCCCTACCCCCAGGGGAAGCCGGGTGTCTGCAGCGGCCGGCCTGTTGTTGCTTCATGTTTCATCACGCTGTTTCGTTTTTCATCATTTGGTGAACTGAAATTACTGAAAATGATTGCAGTGGCTGTGTTCCCGGGCTGTGCTGCGACTCGATTGTTGGGTCAAAGGCTGAAAGGCCGAGGTTAAGGCACGTCTCACTGTCACAGGAAAGGCGAAGTGTTGAGCTGATAAACACTGCTGCCCTGTGCTAATAAATTCTGGCCGCCCAAACGTCCCTTATCTCAACAATTTTCCCATCAAGTTGCCCTCCTCCACGCCATCACCTTGTCCTTTCCTCCACTCCCCACCCTCGACACGAGATAAATCATTGTATAAAGTCGGATGATACTTTGTTGGAGAGATAGAGAAAAGTTTATAGTCGCTTCTGTCCTGAGCCAACCTTCCCCACGCCATGTTTCCTCAGGCGATTGCTGTAACGGACGACTTATAGGAGAGAGCCACGTGCCTTCCCTAGGGTGCCAGGCGAGGGTGAAAGAAATGGTGACGGGGTGGATGAGGTAATAGAAGTTGCACCGCTTGCCGTTTCTCTCTTAAACTTCCCTCAGTTTCTTCACCTTTTCCCGTTCAGTCCCTCCCCTTCTCCTTTTCCTTAAGAACGAGATAAAGTGGGAGATTGCGCCGCCCACCTTCCCGCTGTTCTCCACGCCTCGCTCATTGACGCGCATTTAATTAAGATTTCGAGATGCACGGGAGACGCCGCGGTTGTTTATTCCACCTCCGTGATGCCGGCAAACCCGAAGCTGAGCAGAGCCGGGGTTTTGCATGTAATGAGGTGCGCAGCACGCTTAATTAGGGGAGTCGAGGTGAGGCGAGGCCAGGAGAATTTAAGACGAAGGCTTCTACAGCTATGCCGCTCAGGGTGGGCAGGAGTGGCGGGAGTAGGGTCTTCCAATTAATGGTCCCTTTGTGGCGGTGACGGGGCCGTATACTGCAGCTGGTTTTGGTGGTGGTGTGAGGCGGTGGCGGTGATGGGGTGATGGTGGTGTTTGTGGTGGTGGTCGTGACAGCAGGAAGGGTATTTATGTGTGACAGCTGGCTGGAGGGGAGTCCGCGGCATCGCTTCAACACATCGCTTGGCTGGTCTCTGAGGGGGCCGTTGAGGGGTGTAAGCTGAGATCTCTGGTCTTCTGCTCGAGTGGGGCCGCCGCAGTGCCTGGGCATCATGCTCGTGTACCCGTGAGGCGGACGAGGTGCAGTGGTGCAGGGGAAGCGCTGATTCGTGTCGTTTCCTCGTGCTCCATTGTGTGTGGACGTTACTGTTTCAAAGTCTTGCACAGCGTCTGCTGCACTGCCTCCTGTCACGTAAGAGTTACCTGCGTGTGTGGCGCTCAAGGGAAAAGCCCAACATGTTCTCACGAGGCTGGGGCACGAAAGGGGGAGCATGGCACCATGGGTAGTGTTTTCAGCTTGACACGCTGCCCTGTCTGGTGTAGCCTCCACGGAGACAATGGAAGGCTATGAGTCGGTCAGCACCGTAACTTTGGCGACAACTTCTGCAGAAAAGCGGAGGCAATGGCGGGTCACACTCTCCGGAATGGTTTTCTGAAATTTATTGCGGAAAGTTACGAAAGTTCTGTTCTGACTTGGCACGTTATATGAAGTGCTCCGATACATATTATTCCGATCGTTTTTACTGATTTATTGTTGCCGCTCGCGCCAGGGGAGCGGGGCGGCGAGGCTGTCCGGCGCGGGGACGAGCCTGTCCACCGTGATGGCCTCGAGGATCGTAGTGAACTATTGACGCAGAGCTGCAAGGCCCTGGCTCGGGTAAAGTGGCGAACAAACAGTTTCGTAATCTAGTTCCTATTACAATCCCGATAGATCCATACAGGGGGAGGCTGCCCCCCTGGGCCCCGGCACCTGCCCCCGTCTCTCGAAGCGCCGGGATCAAGGGCGGTCATTAGGACTCCTGTTGGACACTAATTAATCTCTATCACGGCGAGCGTCGTCCCTGACAGAGTTCTTGCATTTGACTGATTTAACTTTACGTGCGTCCAATGTTCCCCAAGTCAGGCTAATATTGGCCCTTCTGTCCGCCTTTGACATCACCCGTCCGCCGTAACTTTGAGGTCGTGGGTCGCTCCTCTCAGTTAGGGCCGTCTATGGTGTGTGTCATCGACTGGTGTCTGAGGACGAGGTTCGAATTTCTACAAGTATCTGGTGTCACATTTCTTTAACTCTTTTTGAGGTGGAGCATTTCTGTACCACGTTTTGAACAACGTGCCTCATTGTAGATCTAGAGAGAAACCCAAAAAGTGCCCCAAAAGAGTTATAGAGAGCGAGCATCATGAGTTAAGTAAAGTGGAAGATATTCTAACGTCAATTGAGAGCAAGAAATATACGTGTAGTTCATAACAGCTGAACAGCAACCCAGAAATTGCAGACAGAGAACCAAGTGGGCAGACGAAACTAGAGCTTCTTCCGGACGAGGATGGAGGAGGTACGCTGACATCAGACAGGAGGAAGAGGTGGAGGACGTTGTGAAAGGCTTGTCTTGCGGTCTACCAGCAATTCCTCATGATGATGATGATGATGATGATGATGATGATGATAATTATGATGATAACGATAACGACTTCCTGTTTATGGCTCCGCAACGCCTCTTCGTCCTGGAATGCTGGAATAACAACTACATAAATATCAACAAGGATATCGGTAAAGCGTGTTGGTGCATGTTTAAAATGTCTCAAGGAGGGGAGGGTTGCTGCGTTTCCTAGGGGGAGGCTGCCAGTGTGTGTGTGTGTGTGTGTGTGTGTGTGTGTGTGTGTGTTGGGGAGGGGCGAGGAAGGCGTGTCTGATTTATCAATTTATCTATTTACGTCTATTTTTTCATGTTTTCTAATTGTACATTTTTTCACATTTTTTCTTTCCTTATATTTGTTTCTTAGTTTAGGCGTTTGTTTATTTTGTCACCTCTATTAATTTGATCACGCGTACGATCATTTTATTTATTACATTTTCGTATTCATTATTCTGTACGTCAGGCTGGATGGTGGTTTCGGTTTGTCCACCCATCCATCAATCCATCTATCTGTCTTTCTATCACCTAACCATTCAACCATTTATCTATAGCTTCTATCCATTCACCTAACCACTCATCTATCTATCCATCTATCTATCTCTATCTTTGTGTCTATCCATCCATCCTTTCATTTCTTCGGCTCTCTAGTTTGTCCACCCATCCATCAATCCATCTATCTGTCTTTCTATCACCTAACCATTCAACCATTTATCTATATCTTCTATCCATTCACCTAACCACCCATCCATCTATCTATCTATCTAACTGTGTCTATCCATCCATCCCTTCATTTCTTCGGCTCTCTGGTTTGTCCATCCATTTGTCTATCAATTTTTCTATCCAATCAGCTAACCAACCATCTATCTATCTATCTATCTATGTCTCCATCCATCCATCCCTCTTCTTTCTTCGGCCCCCAAGTTCGCCCATCCCTCTGGAACACACATCGGGCTGTTTTATTGCCCAGGGAGTACCTACCCCGGATATTGGACGCGTCCGGTAAACTGTTTCCGCAACGAACTGCGCGCGGAATTGGAAGTGGTGCCATTTTGCCGAACTGTACCGTGTCTCACCTCCTAACTCGACACCTCTTCGGCACTTTCCTTAATGCAAAGACTCCTCCTTGCGTCTTTTCTTTAATCGAGGGTATAGTGAGAAGAGGAAGTTGGTGAATGGGGAAAGTACAGACATGGAGAAGAAGGAAAGACATAAGGAGAGTATAGTTGTATGATGTAGGTTCCTTATTTGTTCTCGTGTAGTCCCCGAACCACCGCTAACGCACCAAGGTATAGGAAGGAGAAGAATTAGGTTAGTGGAGACGGTACAGGGGGTGGGGTGGGGGGGGGGTGAGAAGGGAAGGCAGTTGGAGTGTATGGTTGTATGGTGTAGGTTCCTTACTTGTTCTGAAGTAGTCTCACAAACCTCTCCCACTGACCTCTCTCTTGGCCGCGTACTACTTTTGTCTTTGTGAGAACAGCGATACTAGCGGGCTTTTTTTTTCTTCACCTTTTTTTGTTGCGCTTGACCTGTTTCTTGGGCTGTAAAAAAACACACTCCCTCCTACCCTCCGTTTTTTATAGCCTCCATCACCTTCACCAGTCTGGGGGAGACGGAAGTACAGTAGGGGTGGATAGTTCGATGGTGTAAGTTCGTCAGTTGTTCTGATGTCGTCCCCAGGCAACTTTTGGGGTCGTATTATAAGACATTACGTGGCCCAAGAACACCTATTTGACATGGCTTTCGTAGGAGCTTGGGGCATTTCCAGGAGTAGTTTTATGACCCTGGTGATAGTTTGACCCTTCCTCTGTACCGTGAACCTTAAGAAACCCTCATTAGAACCCGACTGACCCCCTCTTTGACCTTTAGAAATAGCTGATGTGAGAAGCGAAGGTGTCTTATAATACCGACCTTACTCTCCTCCCTTTATATCCGTCATCACCTTTGCTAGTCGTGTACTATTACCGCCCCAGAGGGTCCTAAGACGCCTCATCCGTTATGCATAGTCGGCACCGAGCCCTGCATACATTATCCTTACAAGTATCTGAAGCCAATAGGACCGCCGCGTCTCTCCCTGCAACGCCCGTCAGTCTGACATTGGTATTCATTGACCGGGAAGGTGTATGGAGACGAGGCAGGTGTGTGTTTGAAGGGATTGTATGAAACGTGTGTGTGGGTTGGGGGGCGGGGGGGTTGTGTGTGTATATGTTTGCTAATTTGTTTGTGTGGGCGAGAGAGTGAGAGAGAACTACATATGATGGAAGAATAATCAATTTGGTCGTTGTTATTTCCATATTGGGCTATATTGTGCCCCGTAGCATGTGTTGGGGTGGTGCTTGGGGGGGGGGGGGGGGATGATGTGGTGGGTCTGGCTTGGATCAGCAGAACATGGCTGGGTGAGGTGAAGGGGATGCAGGGGAAGGATGGATCGGTTAAGTCGGGACACATAACCACCAAAATCAGAACACACACACACACACACACACACACACACACACACACACACACACACACACACACACACACACACACGAGTTCTGTCCCAGTCAAGTACTTAATTAGGAGACGCAAGGTGAACGGAATAGACGAGAATGTGCAGTGTTGCAGTCGGTCATCAAGGTAATGCTTTGGGGTGTTATGACGCGAAGATGATGATGGAGGCAGAAAAAAAGAAGAGAAGGGGGAGGCGTTTTAGGCAGGAGCAAAAGGAGGAAAAGGGTGAAGCGCAAGAAGGGAGGAAGAAGAAGGAGGAAGCCGAGGCGAAGCGGGCGTTTCCGGGGAGGGAGGAGGGAGGGCGAAAGTCTGGGTGTCGGATGTCGGGTCGAGGCGCCTCTTGACGAGTTTCTTGCAAGTTGTCGATGAGCTTCCGGGGCGGCGCTGGCTGGCTGCAAGGGACGATTATATGGATCCTCTCGGCCTGTGTGTGTGTGTGTGTGTGTGTGTGTGTGTGTGTGTGTGTGTGTGTGTGTGTGTGTGTGTGTGCAGCGACAGACCCCTATGTTTGTTTTATCATATAGGATGAAAGGGAACCAGCCAATCAGCCAATAAATTAGTCAGCCAGCCAGCCAGCCAGCCAGCTAGGGCAATAATGTCTCTTTACGCTCCATGTTAAATATCGCTTCCTGATCCCGTATTTTCTCGTCCTTAATTTTCCGCGATAAATATTTGTAGCGTATCGGGATATCGGCGAATTTAATGTATATAGATATTTTGTGCCGCGCAGGGAGGGAAGGGAACATCAACACGAGGGAGTAAGTAGTTGGAGGCAATATATCCGTGGACGTGCGGGGCGGGGAGCGGGGCGACGGATGGGGAGTCTAATGTTTTGTATTTTGTCTTTCCAGGTGAGCCAGTGGTGCGGGGCGCGGGCGATAGGTGGCGCTGCTGGACTAGAAGGGTTGGTGTGAGTAGTAGTAGTAGTAGTAGTAGTAGTAGTAGTAGTAGTAGTAGTAGTAGTAGTAGCTCCAAGTGTTTTTTATTTTTGCCTTTTCCTTTTTTTTCTCCATCTTTTTGTTGTTCCTGTTCGTCTTTTTCTTTTTCTTCTCTTCTTCTTCATTTCTTCATTTTCTTCTTCATTTCTTCTTCTTCTTCTTCTTCTTCTTATTATTATTATTATTATTATTATTATTATTATTATTATTATTTTTGTTAAGTAGTAGTAGTAGTAGTAGTAGTAGTGGTGGTGGTAACAGGAGCCGTAGAAGGGGAAAAACAAGGCAAACAGGAAAAAGAAAACAGAGCCCTACATTTTATTTATAGTCTCCCCTACACCGACGTCACTCCATAGGCTTGGACGCCCTGCCACCTGGCCTGGACACGGGGGATTTATGGCCGTGTTGAATGGGAGGCCTGATAGTGTGTGACGGGCCGTGCCGCGCGCTGCACTGACCGCCCTGTGATTGATACCGCAGTCTGTCATCACGGCTTGACTTGCCGTACTCCTCCCCTCCTCTCCCTTCCTCCCTCCTTTCCTCCCTCCCCGCTTAGTGTTTGAAAGTGGCGTGATTTGTGTATTAGTTTGTTTTATTTGTATGTTTATTTGTTTATTTATTTATTCTGTCGGTTCGTTATTCCGTGAGTTAGTATGGTATATAGGTAGTCAGTTTTTCAGTTTATTATTTAGTCCCTCAGTTATTCAGTCATATAGAGTTTTGTTTTTGTTAATTAACTATTTTCATACTGCAAACCAACTCAGGAACTAGAAATAACGGTTTACCCATTCAGTCGAGTCGATGTAACACAGACATTGGAAGGAGTTTCTTTTCCGCCACTGGAACAATCTTCCCTCAGAAGTCGTAAATGCGAATACCATCAACTCCTTCAAGTATCGAATCGACCATCATTTCGCTGCGTCAGGAGTAAACTGAATACCGAGGTGCTTTCATCTGCTCCCCAGGCCCCAAGTGGCTGTCGAGCAGATTAATTCACCAAAGCGGGCAATCTCGTAATGAGCCAATAGGCTTTCTGCTGCCTGCATTTCCATGTTTCCATGTTTAATCTCCTCTGCACCCGTATTACCATTCTCTACTCTTCCTTCTTCGGTCACCCCTTCGTGCTCCTTCACACCTTTTGTCCTGTTACCCTTCTCTTTACCCTGTTCTCGCTCAGTTGCATTGCCAGCCTCCATCCATTCTTGTCACATACCTGTGTTCACTCACCTGTCTATTTAGTTCGTGTTTCTCCGCTTTCCTGCAGCTTTCCCTTGTCTCACTTCATCTGCACCTGCTTCCCCTCTTCACCTTTACGAGCCTCCCCTTCACCCACCTGCCTGATGCGTCCCTCCTCTCACTCTAACCTCCACCTGTTTCCTGGCTCTTGCGATTTCCTCTCCTCATAAACTTCTACCTCAAGTCTCGCCCTTTCTCTATGCCTGTCATGGTTATCTCTCTCCTCCTGCAATTCCGTCTCCTCGCGCGCCTACATCCTGTCCCTCATCCCGTCGACATATGTGGAGGGATCGAACATTTTAGTGGAGCCTTGTTTTTGTGTGGACTTAAAGTGGAAGGTGTGTTAAGGTGGGCGTGGGTTTCAGGGAGAATTAGATGAGTGTGGACGTGGGATGGAGGTGGCGGTCATATTCCGGTCAACAAGTCACTCTCAATTCGTCAGTGTGGTAATACCCAACGCCGGTACTGCTGTATTTGAGATGTGTTTACGTCAATCGCCTTTCAGTTGAGTTTCTGCTGCATAATGGCGTGGCATGGGCTCAAGGCTAAAACTGTTCTTTCATTATTTTGTTTCTAATGTTTATTTATACCTGTCGAAAGTTTGCATAAAGTGTAGGTGCGCGCGTCACGGAATTAGCCAAGCATAATATTGCATAATGGCACGGCGTAAACTCAAGGCCAAAACTGTTCTTCACTTTTTTGTTTCTAATGTTTATTAATACCGGTGAAAAGTTTGCATGAGGTGTAGGTGCAAGCGTCTAGGAATTAGCCAAGCGTGACGCATTGCTCTCAAAGTTCCTGTGCTTGGCGATCCTAAAAGAAGAAGAATCAATGCACGATAAATTAGCAGGCGGACAAATTGCGCGTCTCTGAAAATAGGAGCGATTAGTGTCGTTGCGAGTGTCGTGTATTCTGCACCCTCCATTAAAAGCGTGCAGCGTGCCGTGTGAACCCTAATCCGTCAGACTCAGGCCTAATGCGCGCTAAGCTCCGGGCCTTACGACACCCGCAGAAGTGGAGAGAGTGGCCGCGATGACTTAGAGGATGCTTGTTATCTCCCTGTATATGTGCGTTAGGGGGCGCGGCCGCGGATGGGCGATTATTCACAGTTGGCTAAGGAATTATGAAGCATCCGCCACCTTAAAGTGAACGGGGTTGATGAGTATTCCCCCCCCTACCCCCCCCTACCTCCCCCTCCCCCCCTGCATACGTCCGATAACCCTCTTAACAACACCCAATCATGGTCTGTCCCGTTATTACGACAATCCCTGTTTAACCCTTTTCCTTTCCTCGTGTTTTTTTTGTGTGATTTATTTTCGCCCTTGAGCTGCTTCCTTTACTGTAAAAAAAAAAAGAAGAGTGGACAGCAGCCTTTTTTTATTTTTTTATTTTCTATTTTTTTAAAGTCCCCCTCACGCCAGTAGTTGATTTCCGCAGGCAACGGGAGGCAATGGGAGACCAGGCAGCCGTGTGCGATGTGGAAAACGATGTGGTGGTAGAGGGTCGGAGGGGGAGAGAGAGTGTTAGGGCGAAGTGGTGAATGTATGCAAGGAATGGACAAGAGACGAGGGAGAGGATGGTGCTGAGAATGGCGAATTAATGTTCATTGTATGCAAGTATGTAGGCAGGCAGATAGACGAGGCAGACATATAGGCAGGAAGGAGGCATGTAGGAAGGCAAGACAGGACAAGGCAAGGGAGGAAAAGGGAAGGCAGGCAGGCAAGCGAATCAGGCAGAAGGACGGATAGGCAAGAGGAGAATTACTGGATTGATCCTTGAAGCATTAAGACAGCAATCCAACCCCATCATCGGATCACGGCAAATAAAAGCGATTTTCCAAATTAATCTGTTGTAAGCCTTTAGTTAGTGATGTCGTGGTTCTGAAGTCATGAGTACTTATTTGCATCCATTTATGATTATGAGGAGCTTGGTTTTGATGCTTTATTTTATTGTTGACTGTGCAGACCACATCCCTTAGGCAGCGGAAGGGACGGGAGCAGCCAGGCGAGCGGGTCTTGTTAACGAGTAAAGAAAACCTCAATTTAAGTGCGTATTTTTTTTCTCATAAGGGGGAAGTAGTAGAGGTTAGGAGACTCGATCATATCACATTGCCAAGTTGTTTTCACATTGTTTAAAGTTGCGTGGCTTTAGGCGTGTGACTTGTCATCTCAAATCTTTGTAGCCCCAGCGGCATGGCATAAGAGCGGCTGGTGTGTGTGTGTGTGTGTGTGTGTGTGTGTGTGTGTGCAACAGGTGAAGCCACTCCGCCTCTAGCTGGTCGAGTGCTGAGAAACACAGAATTCCGTGTCGCAGTTTATTTGAAAGTTAACGTTGTGCGGGACCGTATTGTTCCTCTCCCCCAGCTGAACCTCGTTTGTGTGAGTGCTTCTTGCCATGTTCCTCAGCAGGTGGTTGAGTGCAGTGCAAGTATTTTAAATGTGAATCAGGGAGCAGTGCTTTTGCTGGAAGTCATGCGGGGCGTCCTAAGTGGTGCCCTTTGTTGTACCCCCCCCACTCCACCACCACCACCACCACCACACACACCTGCTGACCACCACCACCAACAACAACAACAGCACCGCCAACACCACCCTGAAAAAGGATAATCTGATGTGAGAGAAACAAAGGTATATAGAATCTCCGCGCCTGGCCGCCTAACACGACTTCGGCTTTTATTTTTACATCAGGTGTCTTTTTCTGGGGCTGACAGGCGTGGACGGGGAAGGAGTGCCGCGAAGGAAGGGGGGGGGAAGGGTAGGAGACGTGGGGGAGGGGGCGGGGGGTTTCTGTCACTCTTAACTTGACGGACGGATTTTTTTTCCTCTTCCTTTTTTTTCGACCTTCTTTTTCCATTCCATTCCCACACATTTTTTTTCCCACGTGTTCCCTTTTTCAGCGTCCATAGTGAGGAGGTTCATTATTTTTGTTTATCTGCTTCTTTTACGTTTTTTTTTATGTATTTCCTTTTCATAGTTGGCAGTGACGGTCTCGTTTTTTTATATATTTCTTTTTTATCCTTGTTTTTTGCCTTTTTTTTCGGAAGGGAGGTGTAGAAAGGTGATGGAGTGAGGGAAGACCTGGGACGTAGAAGGGAAGGATGTATGTATAGAGGAATGGAGGGACGAAATGAAGGGGAAGGCGAGGAGGAGGAAGAGGAGGTGAGGGTATGAGGTGTGGTGGTGGTGGTGGTGTCGGGGTTCGTGCGCAGAGGAAGAGAGATGGGGTGAGGGGAAGGGAGGCAGGGACAGGGGTGTGCGGGCAGCCGTGAAAAGATTTTGATGATGGTGATGATGATATTCGTGTGACATTTATGTATAAGAAGAGCTGCGTCAAGGAGATGGTGGTGGTGGTGGTGGTGAGGGAGGGAGGGTTAAGATACGGATGCGGCGTAGATGTGTGTGTGTGTGTGTGTGTGTGTGTGTGTCATTATCAAATATCCTGTCCACTACCGAAATAATGACGAAAGCCCTGGCTGTCAAATGTGTGTGCCTGTATGCCGAAATGTTTAAGAAGATCTGAATTTTACGGCTTTATTGGTCCTATTCTTAAACACTTCGGCATTCAGGCACAGACATTTGACAGAGGATTCGTAGGTGTTTGGGGCATTTCCAGGGGTAGTTTTATGACGCTGGTTGTAGTTTGATACCATTACGCGGCAGATCTTCTAAAAGGATTGGCTAGGCTATCTGAATTTCACGACTTTATGGCCCATATTCTTCAACGAGAAGTACCGCATCCCCCCTGTACTGGAAAGACGAGCAAGGACGAACCATTAAAGAGCGTAGCGCTGAAGCCTCTCAGTCACTCCCAACAGACCGACTCCAGGGTATCTTGAAGTCAGGACAAGACAATTTTACTGATAGCCTCAACGTCCAATGCGCCCGATCGATCCCCGCAATGTTGGCTCAAGTTAGGCCAGAAAGCTCATAAGACCATCAATGAGCTCCGTCCCCGGGCTGCACATGTCTCCTTTCCTTTTATTTCTCTCGTTTTCTTTCTGGTTTCTCTTCCTTTTATTTTCTTCGTCGTCTTTTTCTCCGGTTTTCTTTCTATTTTATTGTTGTTTTTTGTTGTTATGTTTTCAGTCCCAACGCTGCACGTCTTTTTTTTCTTGAATTTCTCCGTTTTCTTTCCAGTTTTCTTTGCTGTGTTTTTCTTTTCTTCGTGTTTTCCTTTGTTTTTCTTTTTTCTTTTAGTGGTTGTGGGTTTTCTTTGTTTTCCAGAGTTATTTTTGTTGTTTTCTTGTGGTTTGTTATTTCTTTTTCTCCTTTTCTTCTTGTTTTCCTGTCTTTTTTCTCGTATTTTTGTCCATTATTGTATTTTGTGTTATTTTTCTTCTTTTCTTCATTATCTTGCTTCCCTTTTCTTGTTGCGTTTCTGTTATAATTTCTTTCATAATTTCTTTTCTCATATTTCTCTTTTTTTTTTTTTTAGTTTTGGCATTAAAGCTTCCTTATTTTCTGATGTTTTTTCTGTTTCCTTTTTCTTCTCGCTCTCTTGTTGACCTTTCCTCCCCCCCCTGTTTTTCTCTTTTTTTTATTTTTGATGTTTCCTTTCTTCTCTCTTTGCCTTCTTGTCCGGAAAAGTGTTGACCGTCCCTTCCCTGGTGAGTGATTTTGCAGTCTTGGTGTCGTTTCTCTTTCGTTTTCTGATGTTCGTTCTATTTCCTTCTTTTCCTCTCGCTGTCTCCTGTTGACCGTTCCTTTCTTTGTTTTCCTCTTTTTGTTTCCTCACTTTCTTCTCGCTCTCTTCTGTTGACTGTTCCTTCTCTTGTTATCCTCTTTTTTGTTGTATTCTTGGCGTCATTTCTCTTATTTTCTTCTTTTTCTTGGTTTCCTCTTCGTTTTGTGTATTTGGTGTTATTCCTGTCTTGTTTTCTAATGTTATGCCTGTTTCCTTTTCTTCTCGCTTTCTCCTGTTAACCTTTCCTCTTCTTGTTTTTCTCTTTTGTATTTTTGATGCTATATCTCTCTTGTTTTCCTATGTTCTTGCTGTTTCCTTATTTTCACCTTGCTCTCCTCTTATCCGGAAAACAGTTGACCGTTGCTTCCCTGGTGAGGCAAAATCAACTTCCCCGTCGTCTCCTGCTGCTGCTGCTGCTCCGCCGTCTCCTGCTGTTCCGCCAGACTGTTCCTCCCTCAGGTGCTTCACGCCGCGCTGCCTCCACCTCGTGATTAATTTGTTTTCTTTCCCGTTTTCTGGATGCAATTCTCGGCGTGGTTTGTGTGTCTGCAGGTTTCTGGCGCATTGCAACGCTTTGGTTTATTGCGGTTTTCCTGCTGGCGTGTTTTCGTATTATGATGTGTTGTAGATTTTGTTGTATTGTAGCTTTTTGGTGGATTGTTGATTTTTTTGCTCTTTGCGTATTGGAACTCTTCTTTGTATTGTAGCTTTCTCGTTTATTTCAGCTTTCTTGCCTATTGCAGCTTATGGAATATTGTAGCATTATGGCATGGATTTTTTTTTTTTTTTTACAGCTAAGTAGACAGTTCAAGGGGGTAAAGAAAAATATATAAAAAAAGCACGCTACTTACTGCTCCTGAATAAAGGTCAAAGGAGTGGCCTAGTGCGTGTTTACAGCTTCACTTGTTTTCCTGTCATGTTTACGAAGCAGTCATTGGGTGGGGTTAGGGGTCGCGAATGAAGAAAAGGAGTGATGGAGGAAAGAGGAAGAGAAATGGAGAGATGAGGGAGGGAAGAATGATGGAATAGGGACGGGAAGAAAGATAAAAGGAGAGATGGAGGAAAGACGAGGCGAAAAGGAGAGAAATTGAATGAGATATATAGTGGGGAGATATTCTTTCTGTTTCCTCTCTCTCTCTCTCTCTCTCTCTCTCTCTCTCTCTCACTCTCTCTAGCTCCTGTTGACCCCCCCCCCCCCCTGTTTTTCTCTTTTTGTTGTCACAGACAGCAGCAACAGGAACAGCAACGGTCTGAGGCACGCTCTTGCTCGTAGTCTAATTACTTCCTGAAAACATAGAAGCGGAGGTCAAAGAAATTAATCAGCTTTGTTTTTGGAAAGTAATAGGAGCTTTTTTTATTAAGGAGAGTATGGCTCTTTTATGCAGCAACTTTACGATCTGGATAACGAGGAAGAGGAAGAGGAAGAGGGAGAAGGAGAGAAAGAAAGAAACGGAAAAAAGGAGGAAGAAGAAGAAGAAGAAGAAGAAGAAGAAGAAGAAGAAGAAGAAGAAGAAGAAGAAGAAGAAGAAGAAGAAGGGGAGGAGGAGGAGGAGGAGGAGGTGGACGTGGAGGAGAGAAAGAGAAGGAGGAGGAGGAGTACGAGGAAGAGCCGTACGCTACCTTGGAAAACACCGGTAATTAAGACCTTCATACAGTGCCTTAGCGTCCCAGAAGGTAGTGTGATCGTTACCAGGTGTTAAAAGGCAGACGTCCAACGCAGTACCTCGGAGGCCTCCCCCCTGTTCCTGGCCGGGCTGGGGCGCCGCACACGTGTCTCCGAGTCTTGCGTTCCCACACTTCTCTGACGTCAGAAGGATAATGCTATAATCGAAGGTCTGTGTTGCCTCTCTCCCACTTTTCTCCGACCCTTTCCTTCCTTCATCTCTTGCCGGGCAGCGTCTCCAGTATTAATAGTTCCTCTGTGCGTTACTTAAAGCCTCTTAGATCTCCTGCCTTCATTCCAATGAGCCCCATCTTCCTTTGAAAAACTCTATCAAAAGGAGAGTATTGCAACGTCATTGGATCTCGTGGTATGATTCCTTTATTCAGTTTTTTTTTCTTTTGTCAGTGTTAGGTGTGTGTGTGTGTGTGTGTGTGTGTGTGTGTGTGTGTGTGTGTGTGTGTGTGTGT
Organism: Eriocheir sinensis; assembly: GCF_024679095.1. Classification (NCBI taxonomy): domain Eukaryota; kingdom Metazoa; phylum Arthropoda; class Malacostraca; order Decapoda; family Varunidae; genus Eriocheir; species Eriocheir sinensis. The sequence continues at coordinate 408,728 of NW_026111616.1, read as the reverse complement.
GTGTGTGTGTGTGTGTGTGTGCGTGCGCCTGCCCCCCCCGTCAGTCCGTCCGTCCGTTACTTTAAAAATGAAATAACGGCTCTTAAATGTTTCCAGCACCAGAGAAAGCGTGAAAGAAATCATCGAAGCAGGAATTAAAGCCGGAACGTACCTTTGTAAGCACAGTTCCCGCTGCCGGTGGAGCCCAAACAGACAGGTGAGACCGGTTGTGATGTAACGTACGCTGGTGGGGCGGGGGTAGGTGGGGGGTAGGAAGAGGGTGGAGGGAAAGAAGAGAGAGAAAAGGGGGAGTTTTATGAAGAGCTCACGTCTAGTTCATACTGAGATCACCATTGTTCCTCATATTTACACGTTCTCTATTCCCCTCACATCTTTTGTTCCCCGGCGCTTCCATCATCATCTGCCGTTCTTGTCTTTCCTTCCTGTCATCTTGGTTCCCGGCCGCTGCCGCTGCCACGCCTCGCCTTCCACCCTGGGCCTCGAGACGGCTGTGTGTGTGTGTGTGTGTGTGTGTGTGTGTGTGTGTGTGTGTGTGTGTGTGTGTGTGCGCGCGTGCGCGCTCGCTCGCTCTCTCTCGCTGATACAGGGAAGCATCCACCAGGTAGATCCACCACGGCGCCCGTAGGGAGTTAAAGACTTCTATTGTGAATGTTTTTTGTTATATTTTTCTCTTGTTTTTTGCCTTCGTTTATTCTCTTTTCCCTTGCATTTTCTCCCCCACTTCCCATGACCAGTATTCCGAGCCGTCCCCTTCCTCCCTCCCCGCGGCAGGTAACCACAGCGACACCAGCGTCTGCCTTGTAAGGTCGGGCAGAGCAGCGCCAGCAGGGAACAGGTGTACGTACATAGGACACCATGAACAGGTGGTGGACGCCACGCAGTTTTTCAGTTATACTTTAAGGAATGTTCTCCTTGAGGACCCCCACGACACTTTTCTTTCTGCGTTTCTGTTTGTCCAAGCAAGTAGAAGCATTAGGTCGTGAATTCTCATCTATTGATTTCGTGCATTTTTTCCACCTTTTCAAGAATTTGTGAGAATTTTCCTCTTAGTGGAGGTTCTTACAGGCTGTCTTTAAGCAGCCGAAAATTTAAAGTGTCAAGGGCTGCGTGCCTGGAAGCGAACACAGGTCCGCGTCTAACTTCCCCTTGCCTCGCCTCGCCGAGCCTCGCCTGGCCGACCGAATTAACTTAAATTAGGTTGGAACGGACTCCGGACTGCAGCTGAGCGAGAGTCACGTTTTATTTAGGAAGGCAATTTCCTTGCCGCCCCCCTCCCCACTCCCGTCCCGTGCCTCTCCTCCCGGTGACCTGTTGCGCCGCACAGCGCCTGCACTCACCTGCCGCCCACGAGCGTTTGCTGGACCGAACAACAAGGCGGCTCGTCTGCTGATTCCAGACCGCAGGGCTCCCCGAGTCACCGTTGCTGCTGCTTCTGTGGTAGCGTGGCGAGCAGCGGCGAGGCTGGGTGGGGAGTATGGGAAAAGTTGGTTCCCGTTCGTTCTCTGTATACATATTCATAAAGACTTGTCACTGTTTCCAAAAGAAGGAAAGCCACGTGACGGCCAGGCCTGACAGGCGCGCCACCCACCGCCGGGAATGATATCACCCATGGAGCAAGTTCGTGCGTGTGGTAGTGAATACAGATCTTTCGTACTATCCGAGGATAGTGTTGATGGCTGTGTCGCACCAGCATGTCCGTGAACAGTACGAGACTTTAGAAGGACTCATTGGGGGCATCGCGGCAAGTCTTGTACACCCCAGCACTGGTGTGGCGGCCGGTGGGGGGTTTGGGGTGGGGAGGCTACTGCAAAATTAAAATATATTATAGAAACTGGGAACTGATGTCTCAACCTGATCACTCATAGTTAATTCTCGCCTTTCCGTAAGCATGATTCATAGGCATAGTTGGGAGCATACGCTGCCTAGCTGCGCGTGGCGGCGGTGCTCAATTCCATCCCGTTGGCCCCTTGAGCCTGTGGTGGGAGAGATACCATTAACTCGACACAGGCCCAGTGAAACATCTGGGTTGTCACAGCTGACCTTCCCTTCGTGTTCCCAGGCACCCATTTATTGACCATCCCGAAAGGAAAGATAAACAGCTGGCTGGGCTGCACGCCGACTGCCCAGGCCGGGATGTGAACCCGTGCCCGCGGATTCGTAGCTAGACTCGCTAACCACCTGAAAATACTTATGAGCACAGTGAAGACTTTTCGTTGATTCTTTTGTTTTTGTGTGTGACTCACCATGGTCAGATCACGCTCTGAACCCGCGATTGCCAGCCATTATATCTCCCTGAAGGAGATTTAGAGCTCTGGTGACGGATCTTTAGGAAGGGGTCAAGCACACATACCCGGGAGGTGGGACACAGCCCCCTACTGACACCCGGTAGACATTCACTGCTGAGTGGATTGTGACTACAAATTAAAGGAGACTGCCCATTCGTCTCCACTCTCTATGGGAATCGAACCCAGGACCTCTCGGTTGTGAGTCGAGCGTGCAGACCACTGCATATCAGAGCTCCCATGTGTGTGTGTGTGTGTGTGTGTGTGTGTGTGTGTGTGTGTGTGTAATAATTCATAAAGAAATGAATATTTACAACATCCACAATACCGGCCCGTCCGTGGCAAGAGCAAAAAAAAGAAAAAAAAATCTCGGAAATTTCAACATAAATAATATTTTTTTTTGTTTCCTCAGCCGTGCTGTGCATTTTTGTTAGGGAAGCAGTATTATTTTTATAATAATGAAAATAATGATGATGATGATGATGATGATGATGACAAAAATAATAATAAAATTATTATTTATAATTATTATTGTTATTGTCATTATTATTATTATTATTATTATTATTATTATTATTATCATAAGTAGTAGTAGTAGTAGTAGTAGTAGTAGTAGTAGTAGTAGTAGTGGTAGTAGAAGTAGTAGTAATTGTGGAAGTAGGCTAGTAGTATTATATGTTAGTTGTTATCATTATTAATCTTATCATTGTTATTATTATTAAGGTATCTATTTTTACGCATTTCTTCTTCTTCTTCTTCTTTAACTTCTTCTTTTTCTTCTTTTTCTTCTTCTTTTTCATCTTTTTCAACTTTTCCTCCTCCTTTTTATATTATTGTTATTTTATTATTATTATTATTATTATTATTATTATTATTATTATTATTATTATTATTATTATTATTATTATTATTATTATTATTATTACATTCCTTGGCAGGTGAAAGACGGGCATGGGTCGAGTCGGGTTGATTGGTTTAGAGCTTGGGTGCGAATACGTTGGGTCTGGGCGGAGAGGTGAGGGGCGGGGTCAGGACGGGAACGGGGGGCGAGTGGGTTGGGTCTGGGTAAGGTGGAGAGGGCCAGGACGGGCTGACTGGGACGGGGCGTGGGTTTGCTCTGAGGGAGGCGAAGATGGGCGTGGTGGGGGTGGGGCAAGTGGGTTCGGTCTGGTGAAGGCGGAGATTGGCAGGATTGGGACGGTGGGCGGGACTGGGGAAGGCGGAGAGGGCGGGGTGGGTCGAGTCGGGCGGGCGGGGGCGACATACAGAGGTTAATGATCGCAGCATATTTGCGACCTAGACCCAAATTCCTGACTCGAGGACTTGATAATTTGATCTTCATATTTGCCGTCCTAATTATGTCACGGAGCGATGCATCCCGAGGAACGTTTTTCCCCTCATTTTTCAGGCCCGGGTTGTATTTGCTTAACCATTTTTTTCACGGCGAAGCGAGCAGTTCCTTACTATCTGCCCCCCTCTTCCCCCCTTCCCCCACACACTGAGGCTCTATTTTATGGCTGGACGGAGCACTTTTTCCTCGTTTGTCAAGCCTTTTCCTACAAGCGGCGACACGTTACGGGCCTCACGCCAGGGACTTTGAAGTATTTGCTGATCCTCATTATGTAGCGGCACAAAGAGGCATTACTCGCATCAATGACTCCGCTTAAGATTAAAAATTGTAGTGCGGAGCTGCAGAGTTTGTGTGGCGGAGGAGGAGAAGGAGGAGGAGAACGAGGACGAAGACGAGAACGAACGACGAGGACAAAGAGGAGCAGGAGAAGGAGGAGGAGGAGGAGGAGGAGGAGGAATTTGTATGTTTACTCTTCGGATATTGGGAGACAAAAATATATATGATGAAAAACAACACACACACACACACACACACACACACACACACACACACACACACACACACACACACACACACGCACACACACTCAAAACAAAATCCTAACACGTATTTCGTATTGCGAGGGTGAGGCAGAAAGGGGAAAAGGAGCAGGAAGGTTAAAAGGAAACGTCGATTGTGGTTGGGCCTTGCTGGCGATGGACGTCTGCTGAGTGCTGACATCCACACGTTCTGCTGGGAGGGTAAAGAACGAGACCAGTGGGAATGGGTGAGGAGAGGGAGAAGAACGGGAGGCGTGGATGAGTCTGGGTGATGAAGATTGCAGGAACTTGAACGGACAGATAGATGGACACTTAAGAGTAGAAAATAAAGTCAAATCCATGATACAAATAAGGATCAGAAGAATAGTGACTTAAGAAAAATAAAGGAAGAGTGAATGACTATAAATTTGGATAGATGGAGGAGATAGACGTAGCAGTAAAGGAGAGTTGAAGGAGGAATTGTATATGAAAGGTTTGCACAGGAAGGGAAAAAAAATCGTTGGGAGCGAATATGTTGAACTGAAGAGGAAGAGGAGAGAAAAGTGTGTGTGTGTGTGTGTGTGTGTGTGTGTGTGTGTGTGTGTGTGTTATTAGGGGAAGTGCATCCATGTGGTAAGGGCGCCAACAAAGTGAAGTTATATGATGAAAATAAATGAGTGACCTGCATGCATCAAAGTGACACTAACGAAAACGGGATATGGGGCGTAAAGAAAACGGAAAAATATCGAGTGTGAGGGAGAAATGGTGTGTGTGTGTGTGTGTGTGTGTGTGTGTGTGTGTGTGTGTGTGACTTCCTGCTTCGTGACATAATTAAAACCACTTCACCTGCACGCAAATTGGTCCCGTTAATTACCTAATTCTATCCAACCCGAAAAAGGGATATTGCGTCGCCCTGTTTTTCGGGAGGTTTTTCTGTTGGACTAGAAAGTGTCAGCGGGTGGGCGGGCTGGGCAAGGAAGTGAGCAAGTGGACGGGGGGATGAGTGGGCTGATGGGCAGGCGGGCTAACGAGTGAGCCAGCGGACGGAAGGATGTGGGGGCGGGTGGGCATGCTGGCGAGGGAATGAGACAGCAGGCGGATGGGCGAGCTGGAGGGCTTGTGAGTGGACGGGTGAGCGGGCGTGCTAGTGGGTGGGCGAGAGGGGGAGCGGACGGGCTAGTGGGTGGACGAGCGGTGGGGGGGAGGACAGAGTGGACGCGGCGCTAACTCTATTAGAGCCTTGTATCCATGGCAGGGCAGGATCGGCAGTGAATAGCTCATTGTTAGGTCTTCATTTATAACGATCAAATATTGGTAGCTTGCACGAGAGTGACTTGATTTAGTTCCTGTATTTGTTCCGCGTGTGTATGTTTGCTGAGTATTGGTTTATGTTTATCCAAAAAGAGACTGGGTTTTTCAGCATTGCAGTTTCGTTACACAATTTTAGAAGCATACACCAAAAATGAATAAGTTAGTATACACAGTGACGCAAAAGTGTATCAGCTGGCAAATATACAACAAAATGCACAAGGATATAAGGAGACTACAGGAGGCCAGGAAGCTACAAACACACACTCTTGCCTCTTCGTTTTCCTGCAGTATATTTTTCTTAACGCCCTTGAACTGTCTCCTGAGCCGTAAAAAAAAGAAGAAAAAAAATGGCTGGAAAATATGATAATGATGACAACGATGAGGATGAGAATGAGGACGCTATGGAGTTTCGGCAGAGTTGTTTACGCCGGCACTAAGTTTCCGTTGGTCTGAAGGCACTGCGTCCTCCTGGCAATGGACGGCCAGCGCGGGACGGTCATGAGGGGGCGAGGTGCCAGCCGCCGCCGCCGAGCGTTCCGAAGCGCGGCGCCGAAACGGAATTTTTAATAATTTACGGCCAGACGGGCGCCGCGCGAGGCCCTGTCTGTTCAGTGTGTGTGTGTGTCAAGCCTGATGTAGAGGGACACACACACACACACACACACACACACACACACACACACACACACACACACACACACACACACACACACACACACACACACACACACTGACACACAATTAAATATACTAAAAAGAAAACTTTTATGTCATGCCGTTTCTACATTGCATATATTCCAACACACACACACACACACACACACACACACACACACACACACACACACACACACACACACACACACACACACACACACACACACACACACACACGTTCCCTTGTCCCCTCACACACTTCGCCTTGAGAGTGAGTGAGGGAGTCTGTGAGCGAGTGAGTGAGTGAGTTCCTAAGTACCACACATTAACGAGAGGAGGAACGTGTGCGGGGACGACTGGGCGGCTCATTAATAGCCTCCATTAAGACGCGGCGACGACCATTAGCGCTTTTTGAACGGCTCCTGCACTCCATAATGACGCAAAAGTCGGTATTTCGTCGTTGATTGGTTGGGAGAACGGCGATGTTGTGCGCCCTATAAACAAGATCATTAGCTCTCTTTACTTCCCTTCCTCCCTCCCTCTTCTTTTTTTTCTATACCCCTCATCCCTCTTCTTCCCTCCCTCTTCTCCCTTCCTCTCCTTCCTTCTGTACTTCCCATCCCGTTTCTTCCTTTCCTTCACTACCCTTCCTCTCCCTCCTGTACCCTATATCCCTCCCCTTTTCCATCCCTCCTTCCCTCTACCTCTGCTCCATCTACAAGTGTTCTGCGGATTAAATCACCAGAAAGTGCAACCTCGTAATGAGGCAAAAGGCTTTCTGTTGCCTGTATTTCTATGTTTCCGTGTTTCCTCCTCCTCCCAACTTTCTTTACTGCCCATTCCGCTACCTCCTCATTCTCTCTTTCTCGGCCCTGAGCAGCCATTCCCTTCCTCCTCCTCCTCGCTTATTGGTCTTTATTTCTCTCCGTTTGTCATCCGGCTTTTGCTTGTCCTGTCCTTTACTTCCTTTCCTCGCCTCCTTTTATTGCTCCCACTGTCTCTTTTTCCTCTGTGTCTCCCTTTTTCCTTCTTTACTGTTATTTCTTTCCTCTTTTCACTAGTTTTAATTAATGGCTTGCTCTTCTGGGTTATGTCTTCTTGGTATGTTTGTCTTCCTTCTTCTTTGTCTCCTTCTGTTTCTGTTTCTCTCTCTTCCTCGTTGTTTGTTTCTCTTCGCTTTTTTTAGTTTTTCTTGTGTCTTTTCTTTTTTCTTTTTCTTTTTACTTGATTCGAATGTCTTCTCTCTTTTGTCTCCCTCTCTTTGTCTCTCTCTCTCTCTCTCTCTGTTTGTCTTCTCTCTCGTCCCTTCCTCCCTTTATTTGCCTCTTCTGTTCCTCTTCTTCACACTGTTTGCCATCCTCTCTCTCTCTCTCTCTTCCCCCTCCACCCTTTCCCTAATTGACCTTTCGACTCGATATTCTATTCTCTCCTCTTCCATTCTATTCTCTTCTCTGCTCTTCTCTTCTTGTTTCGTTTCCTCGTCTCGTCTCGTCTCTTCCGCTCTTTTTTTCCATTCATTTCTCGCCTCTTCCAACTTTTATGCTTCTATCCTCTTTCCCTCTCTCCCTTCGTACTCTGTTGCCTCTTACTACCTGCCTCCCTACCTTGAATATTACCCGGCATAGCGTCTTCATGGCTTCTTGAATACCTGTGTAGCTCGGATATTACGCGAACCTCTTTACTACTGAGTTAAATGCGTGTGTTTAGTTCGCATCGACGTGTTGTTATCTCTTGCTCAAAGCGGTGAAACACGTCCATGCAGGTGAGAACGCTCCTTACTGATTGGGAGGCCGACTTGCTGTTATATGCTTCCCCCTCTGTCTGTCTCTGTCTTGTCTGTCTGTCCCTCGCCCTTACCTCTATGCCATTCCCCTTCAGATTGACGGGTTATATATATTGGATTTTATTTTTACCGCCCTGTTTTCTCCTTCCAATATTACAGCACCCTTCACGGGCTGTATATAGTAATTCTCCTCTCTCCTTTCCTCCCTCTTTCTCTCCTTTCCTCTCTCTCTCTCTCTCTCGCTCTCGCTCTCGCTCTCTCCTCTCCTCTCAATAACACACTTCAGTTAACACGTCTTCTCCCCCTCGCCGCCCTTGCTCTGCACATTAATACTCGCAGTGCATCTGGCTGGGGGAGGTCTTGTCATGTCCTGTCTGTGTTGGACTGTTATTGTCATGTGCTGGGTCGTGGTTGTTTGAGGCACTGATAGGGGGTACATGGCGGGGACAGTCTAGCTCCTCTTCCCCTTCCTCTAAACTTCCCTCAACGCTATATTTTGTTGTCTATATTCTTCCCAGTGCGTGTTTTTTTACTCTTTCCTCCCCTCTTTCGCTTTTGTTTTTGTCTGTTATTGCTGTGTCGCTCTGGGCAGTGTTGTGGTCACTTTCCTCCTGTTTCCTTTCTCTTTTCTGCTCTTCCTCTCTCTTTCTCGCTCTTGTTTTCGTCCGTTATTGTCGTGTCGTTTGGGGCAGTGTTGTGGTCTCTCTCCTCCTCTTTCCTCTTTCCTCTTTTTTTTCTTTTTCTCGCTCATGTTTTCGTCCGTTATTGTCGTATCGTTTCTGACAGTGTTGTGGTCTCTTTCCCTCTCTTCCCTTCTCCTTAAACCTCCCTCAGTGTCCCCTTGTGTCCTGTTGACCTCGCAGCAGCTCCTTCTACCATTATCTTTCTTCCTTTTCTGTTGTTATGTTACTGACCTGATGGGTTGGGTCAGTTTCTTTTCTCTCCCTTCCTCCCTCTGCACGACCTTGTCTCCTATGTTTTCCAACCACCTCTTTCTACCTGATGGGTTGGGTCAGTTTCTTTTCCCTCCCTTCCTCCCTCTGCACCACCTTGTCTCCTATGTCTTCCCACCACCATTTGCTACTCCTTCTCCAGCGGACTCTCGTATCTGTCAGTCTATATCTGTTGTTTTCGTTGGCTACTTCGCTTCGCGCTCCATTAAAACTTCCCTCAGTCTCCCCTCTTCCTTTGTCTCCGCGGCGGCACATTTCTCTGCTCTCTTCTTTGTCCTGTTCCTTGCCCTTCACGTCGCTCCCCGGTACTGGCTTCTCTCCATCTTAATCCCCCTTTTTTTCAAGTCATTGCTCCCTCGCCCCAGAGTCGCACTAGCGCAGCTCTGTCCTTTTTCTCCGGTTTCTTTTCTTTTATATTCATCCCTCTTGTTCTTTGTCTGACCCCGGTCTTACCACGGTCTTCCGGCACAGGCTCATCCTTACTCAGATCTCTTTTTCTCCCCCAATCGAGTCTGGTCCCTTCCCAGCACCTTCTCCTTTCCTCTTTCTCTAGTTCCTTGTTCCATCACCTCCCTCCTTGTTCTCTGACTCCAGCACCACTATGGGCCTGATTTTTAAACATTTCATCGCCTAAACACACGTTCGACAAGGCTTTCGTAGGAGTTGTGGTAATTTTCAGGGGTATAGTTGTACAAGCCCGGTGGTAGTCTGGTTATGCCTATGTACCATAAATCTAAAAAGACATGCATTAGAATCCGAATCCTTCACTTTTCGGCCTTTGGAAATTGTATAGATGTGAGAGGCGAGGGAATGACCTCACACCTCTTGTCACTGCCTCCTCTAGTCTTTTGTCCTCCTCAGCCCTATAGTCCCTTCTCTCCTGCCTCAGTAGCATCACCTCACTGTCGTTCTTTCTCTCCCCATCCCTTTAACCCCTTTCGTCCCTGTGAAAGCTGCCACCTAATTAATCTTATTTCTCATTCCGTCCGCGCAAGAATTTAGAGGTTTCAGGACAGGTGCTCCTGACAGGTGATTCATTGGCCTGGGAGAGAGAGAGAGAGAGAGAGAGAGAGAGAGAGAGAGAGAGAGAGAGAGAGAGAGAGAGAGAGAGAGAGAGAGAGAGAGAGAGAGAGAGAGAGAGAGAGAGAGAGAGAGAGAGAGAGAGAGAGAGAGAGAGAGAGAGAGAGAGAGAGAGAGAGAGAGAGAGAGAGAGAGAGAGAGAGAGAGTACTCATTATGTTGTGAAGAGAAGAGAAGAGGAGAGAGAGAGAGAGAGAGAGAAGAGAGAGAAGAGAGAGAAGAGAGAGAGAGAGAGAGAGAGAGAGAGAGAGAGAGAGAGAGAGAGAGAGAGAGAGAGAGAGAGAGAGAGAGAGAGAGAACAATTTATGGTGTGGTCTTTTGACAGAGCCTGAGTCTGTCGCCAACTGTCCGTGCCTCCATATTTCAGGCTTCATCATAAATTCAGTAGTGACGACTGGAAGAATATTATTTAGCGTTGAAAAATTAGGAATGACTTTTACAGTTTGCCGTTCATTAGTTAACCATTCAATTATTCATGATTAACTGAAATCCTCTTTGACGGTAAACTCATGATCCCCGAGCGGTCATCATCTGGTCGCCGGGTGTGTGGTGACTGACGCTGATGTTGCTGATGATGATGAGTGACTTGCCGTGACGCTGCGCTGAAACTCGTGTCTGGCTGAACGTCCAATCCTCGTCGTCTGGGGATGGGAGTCAGGGGTGGAGGCTCCGCGGCTTTACATGGACGCTTTGTGCCATGTGAAGGTGACAATTGCTGAGAAACCTCGGCGGCAGACTGCATCCCTCGCCTCACACACTGTTGCGGAAGCCCAGCCCGGAGCCTCTCACCGCTAGTCCGCCCATAATCTCCTTGCCGGGCCTTGAGGGAATCATCGCTCACAGTCTCCTTCCTCCGCGTGCTCTGAGCCGCGATGTGTGTCCATGGCGGATGTTTCAATCTCGCCCCGCAGCTCTAGCCGTGAATCAGGGTCATGGTTCACACTCACCTCTGCGTTGTAAGGCGTGACAGTCGCCCGTGGTGGAGGCAGACTACGAGGGCGTGTGTTTCGCCGCAAAACAGTGTAATTATATATCCTCTCGCGTGTCCGGCTGCTCCCGGTGTTGACACGAGTTTTGTCTCCGTCCTTTGTTCTCTCTGATAAGGGGTTGCTGGAGGCCATGTTGCTTTCCTTTTCAATTAGTCAGTAAATAACGGCTAGAATTGCAGTAAGTGATTAATGGGCGACTGTAATATTTAGTGACTGATTATGTTGGGAGAACTGTACATGCCCGAGGGAGGGAGTGACGCAGCGGCTGGAAATGAAAGGAAAACTGAGGGGCAAGAAGACGAAGA